>NC_135220.1:22927853-23002853 GCF_052324685.1 Brachyhypopomus gauderio | reverse complement strand
CGGTCAGTTAAATATGATCTAAACCAGGAGAGTGCGACTCCTTTAATACCTACTGTGTTTTCTAGTCTATCCAGCAAAATGTTGTGGTCTACAGTATCAAAAGCTGCACTAAGATCCAACAGTATAAGGAACGAGACGAGCCCATTATCGGCCGATATTAGTAGATCATTCACTACCCTGAGTAAAGCTGTTTCACACTGTAATACTGTGAAATGCATTCACACTGTGATACTGTGATTTTCATTCACACTGTGATATTGCAATATAATAATATTGTAAATTTTTGATACTGTGATACTGTGAAATTGTAATATTTTTTATACAATAATTTTTTGATACTGTGATATTCATTCATCCATCTTTATTCAACAGTGGAAAATCACAAACAGTCGTTGCTATGGAAGTCTCACAGCTTTTGAAGTTTGATAAAATTTTTTAATTTAACCCTCCGTTTTCTGGACACGACGATGGGGAAGATGTGTTTGGAGCTGGAGACGTGTTCCTGGGTGCCGACATGCGTCACTGGCTAGAAATAATACAGTTCTCCTTTTTTTTCTGTTCAAACTGATTTTGAGTGAATGTCCATATTAAGCACATGCTAAAACTACGTGATATATAAATATACAGTCACTTATTTGATTCATTTGTCAGCTTGTCACAGCTTATTTCTTAACCTGACATCAAGTTTCAGCTTTGAACCCCAGCGAATACCCAGTGAACACTCATGTCCTGTATCGTACCTGTGTGTGTTAACTGTACCTGGTGTGTGTTAGCTGTACCTGCGTGTTTGTTTGTACTTGTGTGTGTTAGCTGTACTTGTGTGTGTTAGCTGTACCTGGAATGTGTTAGCTGTACCTGGTGTATGATAGCTGTACCTGTGGATTTGTACCTCTGTGTGTTAGCTGTACCTGGTGTGTGTTAGCTGTACTTGTATATGTTAGCTGTACCTGGAGTGTGTTAGCTGTACCTGGTGTGTGTTGGCTGTACCTGGTGTGAGTTGGCTGTACCTGGTGTGTGTTGGCTGTACCTGGTGTGTGTTGGCTGTACCTGGTGTGTGTTGGCTGTACCTGTGTTTGCGGTGGGTGTACATCTCAGATTTCAAACGTGAGTCCGTGTGTTTCTGTGCAGGAGCCAAAGAGGTGAACGCCAGCGGCAAAACGTTCACGGTGCGGAGCTCCCTACAGCTGCACGTTGACAGGAACGATGACGGCGTAGCCTACACCTGCAGAGTGGACCACGTAGCCCTGCCCTCCAGCCCCCAGCAGGCCACTGAGGTGTTAGAGGTTCACTGTGAGTTCCGCCCCCGGGCACCACGCCCCACAGACACCACGCCCCTTGTTCCCAAGCTCACCCTCACACATGTGATTCCACTGTTGACTATTCTCAGATGGATGTTTATCTGTTTATATGAAAATAAAGGCCTCCTGCATGACTAGCATGGGATGTCCGAGGGTTGCTAAGACCGTGCTTATGTTAACACCACGTCTCTCTATCGCCCCCCACAGACGCCCCTCGTGTTGAGATCAGGCACACCCAGACCCTTCCACAGGAAGGGCATTTCCTTAAACTGGAGTGTGTGTCGAAAGGAAACCCTTCGTAAGTCTGTCACACCATCCCCACAGCCTTGAAACTGCTTGGCCAGAGCAGGAGAGCGCCCCCAACTGGTCCACCCTCTTCCTTTCCCTCCATGTTTTGCCCAGAAGATCACGATTTAGAGCACACTGATGTTGTATTAGTACCCCACATGCTGTAACTCTATGAAATTGCAGTTGATATAAAGTTATATATGATAATTTATTTAAATCTTTTTTATTCAGGCTCTGCCTGCCTTCATCATTATTGACTGATAATTAAAGCTGATAATTGCTTGTATGTTGGAGGGTAATTTACCTTAATTATCCCAAATCCATCATTCTCAAATAGCTGGAAGATCTGACTCAGTTTTCCTTTCGTGTGTGTATGTGCATGTGTGTGTTTGTGTTTGCGTGTGTGTGCATGTGCATGTGTGTGTGTACATGTGTGTGTCTGTGCATGTGTGTGTGTACATGTGTGTGTCTGTGCATGTGTGTGTGTGTGTGTGTGTGTGTGTGTGTGTGTGCGTGTGTGTGTGTGTGTGCGTGCGCGTGTGTGTGTGCGCGCGTGTGTGTGTATGTGTGTGTGTGTGTTTGCATGTGTGTGTGTGTGTGTGTGTGTGTGTGTGTGTGTGTGTGTGTCTTCCTGTACACAACACAGACCAGACCCAGTGCTTTGGACGAAAGACGGCGGGGAGCTGCCCGACCTGGAGCGCGTGATCGTGGAGGGCAGAGATCTTACCTTCACGTCCTTAAACAAAACGGACAACGGCACCTACCGCTGTGAAGCCTCCAACCACCTTGGCACCAATCATGCCGAGTACGTGCTCTTCGTATACGGTGAGTACAGCGTAGCGTAGCGTGACCGCGGTCAGAACAGAGGGGACCTGACCACGGCTCTCACACCAGCTCCAGCTGCTACACTGTGCCCCTCCTTCATGAGTGCATCAAAGACATCACTCATGGTTCATCAGTATCACTTCACAATTAATCTTTTTCCCTTTTTGAATTTGACCGCTAAATGACCTTGGCCTACAATATTTAATGCCAAAGCTAGTCAAAGGTCAGTGAGATATCACTAAGAAAAAATGATTCTAAATATTGATGGCCTGTCCAGACCAGTGTGGTTAAAGAGATCATAGTTGGTCGGGGAAAACCCTTAAAAAAGCCTTACACACACAAAGTACACACAACCCTTACACCTACACACACACAGCACTCTAAACCCCTACTCATGCACACACAGCACTTTAAATCCGTACACACACACGCACACAGCACTCTAAACCCTTACACACACAGAAACCTCTGAACTTTTACACACACACAGAGCACTCTAAACCCTCACACACACACACACACACACACAGGGTCTAGGGGCAGGCCTAATGAGTACGTGAAGTGCAGCATCGACGTCCAGGCGGAGATAACAAGCCTCTGTGTGGACCGCCAAAACTCTTAATGATGTTGGTGCTCCGGAGCTGACAACTTCCTGTAGGAATGAAGGGCTAATTGGATTAGGCAAACATAGAGCACCTTGTCAGGATTCATCACTCTCTGTTCAACTAGCACCGGTTTCCTGCAGCATTTGGTCAAGGATTAGTGACAAAAGACAAGGGTTAGGGTTAGGGTTAGGGTCAGGGTTAGAGTTAGCCCCCAGGGTTAGGGTTAGGGCTAGCCCTAGGTTAGATTAGGTTAGGTTTAAATTACATTAAGGTTAGGGTTAGGATTAGGGTTAGATTAGGTTAGGTTTAGATTATGTTGGGGTCAGGGTAAGGTGTTTCCTCCACCAGCCGCTGGAGATGTCATCCGGGCCAGTTCACTACCCTGAGATTCAGGCACTGCTCCATCACACTATGATGGTTTATGAAATATTTACAGCAACATTTCTACATAGTGCTCTCTTTTTCAGTTATTTTCTAGTGTCAGACTGACACACCTGAGTTTGTACCAGACTGTGGGAGGCTTATATAGAATGCATGAACCTATCTTTTTAATTAATGCTAGGGTTACCATATTTATGAAGTATATTTGCATCATATATTTTGTTTTGCTGTTTTGCATTAATCCCATTCCATTTTAATTAGCATTAATTTACTCATTAGCCTCAGTGAACAATGCTCCTATTTCACACAGTGTTCCTATTGTGTATGTTCCATTGCTGTCTTGATGTGGTTTTTTGTCCCTTGTTGTTGTGTCTGTGTCCGTCCATGTTTATTTGTTTGCATGGTGTGTCCCATTGACCAGACGCCCCAACCACGCCCTCTCCATCCTCAGCTCCTCCCCCTGTAGCCACCCTCCCAGTCACCACAGATCCCTTAAACTCCAAGCACTCCAACCCTGCAGTGACCGGTCAGAGAGGTACAGTAAGCCCACCACTCTTCGTCATACTCCTCTTCCTCACCCGCATGCGTGTCTAACTCTCGCTGTCCACCCTGAGTCTCCGTCACCACCCATGCACCATCATTCTGCCGCTGAAGCTCAGTGGGACCGTTTAGGATGGTGCTCAGGTCCTCTGGACAGAGAGGACTGCTCATGCATGTCTCCGTTCTGCCACTTCTCCAGTCCTGTCCCCCAGTCCTGTCCTCCAGTCTTGTCCTCCCACCACACGCCTCTTTAGCTCCCTCCCTGGGTGCCCCGTTTGCCTCTTGCGGGACCACGCTGGGAAGCCCCAGCACTGTGTGAACAGCTAAAATCCCAAAGCTTCCTCTTTCCCACGCTTCTGTGGGCCCCATGCAAGCAGCTGTCTACAGCCGGTGCGATTTATAATGTGTAGCAGACGTCACGTGTCCTCCCCGCGGCCCCCGCCTAAGGTTGTTTGAAAGTCTTCTAACTCAGGCAGGAGGCACCCACAGCGTGCAGAACGGCGCCCACCTGACCCTGAACCTCCGCAGGGTCAGTGGATGAGTTGCGTCACGCACGGGTGGTAGACGCTCTGCGCAATTACTCTCAGCGTTTCGCGTTGCATCATTTGGCTTTAACGTACGGCTCTCCGGCACCAGGCTGTTCTCACGCCGGGTGGCTTTTCTCGGGCACCGCGTGGAATCAGAACGCCGTTTCCTCTTCGAGCCTCGTGTCTCCTGCAGCATGGAAGGCCACGTTAACAGCAGTCATTGCCTGCCACGCATTAGGCAACCATCCCGGCGCCTGCGATCGATGGGGGGTGTTCGGCGGCAGGCAGCCGGCCTTAATGAGTGTAATAACTCTTCAGCCTAGAAGCGCGGGGCCCAGTCGATGTCATCAGAGTGCCTCCTGCCCCCGTTCAGCCTGCCAAGTGCATTTTTATGGCTCGCGAATTAGCCGTGACCTTATGAAGCTGAAAGGTTAAATAAAGTAGTGGAGTTCTGGGGATTTAAAAAAATATTTACAACTCGCTTTTCGTAATCAGCGCCCGTCCGCCCCGCCTCAGACTCCACGCCGTTATCGTCCGGCCGAGTCGCACCACTGGCAGTGTGATTGGTCATGCCTATTGTCTGGAGATGGGCAGGCAAGAACGTGGCAATCCATCTAGTTTGGGGAGGATTCGGTTTAGGTTCATTAGCCAACTGGAATAATAGGACAGAAAATGTGGGAGGAAAACAAAACAGAATCTAGAGGCTGTTTAATTGCCACACAACTTTTTCAAGTTGTCAAACTTAGGCCAGTTTTCCTCTAACGTTGTTGTTGTCCTGGAAGACAGGCGGAAGTGGGATTGCACTGCTAGTTGCTTTTATGCATTCGCAGAGAATATGTAACAGCAGAATGCCAATTCACATCTAATGCGATGCTTAAGTAACAGTATTTATAGCCTTTGTTAAGTCGACTCCTGTCCCTCAATTGGGCTCTTGTGGATCGTTTGGAAGCGAATGCATGTTTGTGCCTTGAACAGACATTCAGCACGCGCACTGCATGCCCACACCACAGGGGGCGTGACGGGTCGGCTACCTGGCAGCTGGGGGCCTGGTTGTGGCCTCGTTCGTGAGCCACGAAATGTGAGCCTCAGTAAAAATGGGGAATCCACCGAGTGCCATACGCACGCAGTGGCAGGCATGGCGGGTCACTTCGGTGAGCTTCTGTTGATCCAATTAGGGCTTTACATGGGTTGTTCTGCTTCTGCCGGGCCATCTCCGGGTCTCAGGCAGGCACTTTACAAATACATGCATTGTCAGCGAGCCAACTGACAAGACTCCAATTCAGTGTGTGTGTGTGTGTGTGTGTGTGTGTGTGTGTGTGTCAGGGGGAAGGCTTAGCCAAATCTACTGAGTTTGGTCTTCACTCGATGGATTTCTGTGTCATTCTTCACACAAGTCTTCCTAAAAGAAAGTAAGAGGTCAAGCAACTCCAGAACTGTCTTTGAAAGTGTAATATTTCTATCTTCTGAAATGAAGTTTGCACAACGGTGGACGTTCTAGCGCTGTTGATTTAGCTCCTCCAGCCTTGCTAAGCGAATAACAAAATGCAGCAGGGAAAAGAGTTACCTGTGTGAGGCTGGACCAAAGGACAGCAGCAGGAACAGAACGGGATAAGTCAAAGTTTGCAGTGGCGTTACTCCAGGGCTTGAGAAATATTGAGACAGTCTGGCTAAGTGGTGGCCATGCTAAGTGGTGGCCATGCTAAGTGGTGGCCATGCTAAGTGGTTGGTCTGTCCTCTGTTCCAAACTCGCTGGAGCAGCAGTTGGGAATTAAAATGGAGCACTGAGGTCTTTACCAAGTCATGCAGCACAGTTATTGATGGTCCATCACATTAAGTCACATCACTCCAGGAATTACAGCTACAGTTTAAGTCACAAAAAAAGAGAAGTAATTAAAATTCGCTGCCAAATTATGATACCAATCAGTCCTTTCGTTACATTTTAATGGTAGTAGACACTTAAATTAATTCTCTAGAATTACTCGATTCGCCTGACAGTGCCTAAGCATGTTTAGAGCATGGGCTAGTTTAGAATATGATGATGGAAGACTGTGGTCTTTGCTCTGGCCCTTATAGACCATTACAAAAGACCATTACAATAGACCATTACGCTAGACCATTACAATAGACCATTACACTTGACCATTACACTTGACCATTACAATAGACCATTATAATAGACTGTTACTATAACACGTTATAATAGCCCGTTACAATAGACCATTACAATAGACCATTACAATTGCCCATTAAAATAGACCATTACAATGGACCGTTACAACAGCTTGTTACAATATCCCATTACAATAGCAAATTACAATAGCCAGATACAATAGCCAATTACAATTTCCTATTACAATATCCCATTACAATATAAATTACAATTAACCATTACAATAGCCCATTACAATCGCCCATCATAATAGCCCACATTCAAATGCTGTGGTTGGGTGGCCAACAGCTGCTATCAGCTACATTTTCAGCTACATGGGTAAAATTAGTCAGCCTCTCATCAGACCAGACACACATTTTTTTCCAGCCACAATTAAAAGTTGTAATTTGTTTTGAAAATCTAATTAAACCTCTCGGATCGCCTGCATGGTCCCCTGTGTACACAGACAGTTTAAAGGCAGCGCTCTGCTGGTGCACAGTTCAGCCTCCTGACAGCCTGCTGCTTTGTGTGTGTGTGTGTGTGTGTGTGTGTGTGTGTGTGTGTGTGTGTGTGTGTGTGTGTGTGTGTGTGTGTATGTGTGTGCGCGCATGAGATCACAGACAGACCATGCTCTGACTGACTTTTGAATAGCTTGTTTTTCTGTCTGTACATTTTTCAGTTTTTCTCTTTCTCTCTCTTTCTCTCTCTCTCTCTCTCTCTTTCTCTCTCTCTCTCTCTTTCTTTTTCGTGGGTGGATGAGGTTGGTGGAGGTGGAAAGTGCAGTGCAGTTTCATTCACATGTAAATCCAGTCTCCCCTGCAGGAGTCTACTGGAGCACCAGCGGAATCTCCTTGTTACGCGCCCATTATTTAGAAAATGTGAACGTTTACTAAAAATATGGGGTATCATTAACATATTAAACTGTTACATCAGTCCACAAACCGCCTGGTTCATTTCCACCCAGACCCGTCTCTCCTACATGCTCTGTAACACTTTGCAGGCAGCTGATCCTGCTGGACGTGGTGTGAGAGACTGGGTGTGTCTCAGCCTAAAACTCTGAGGCCTGCGGCCACTGTGCTAATCCACTCCGTCTTTCAGACAGCTCGCTAGCGTACCGTAACATCTTCTAGCCGGGAAAGCGGCCAGACCGGCAGCGATGGCGGCCAGCGGGTGCGGAGGAGCGGAGAGGAGCACACAGCACGTTTGAGGAGCCCGCGCCTCCCCATTGATCTGGGCTAAAGGCCTGGTGGTTCACATCACCATTCTCAGGGAAATCTGAGCAACGGTCCTTGGGAACGGGGAGAAAGCTTCGATTTTGTTTTGCTTAACCTTATATATTTGTTGTGCATCTTCTACAACCATAAAAATAACCGTGACCTTTTCTGGGCTGAAATGTGGAGATGCCAACTGATGTAGACACAACCCTACGCCAGCTGGGTTACAGCAGGAGAGTTCTGCGGTGATGTGCGCTCTACACGCAGGGCCTTTAACTGCACTGGAAGCCTGTGTGTAACCGGTTTTATACACCATACTGTTAAACTACTGGGTTTTATGTCCTTACAGATAGAACCTTAATGTCCAGCTGAGTTCATAATTAAATTCAAATGAGCTTTGCACTTAAAGCCATAACGAAGCCAATACACTGGGCTTTTCATTCCACTGCAGGTGCCAATTGCTTGTTAATTTGTTTAGTCAGTTATGCCCTGGTATAGCATTCAGATGGAAAATGGCTAATGGGATAGGACTGCTGAGATATTCATCTGACAGCCCATGCGATATTTCATACAGGGTGCAGTAACTACCTTGCAGAGGTCATGTTTCATTTGACTTCTTCATTGACTTTTAAACAGTGTCAAGATGGTGTTTTGACTAGACATTACTTATAATTCTCATGGCTACCCAACCATGTACCTTGTACCCTTGAATCATGTAACACATCACTGGTCATCTGAATGAGAGGGTGCGTTGAAGTGCATGTGCTCATCAGTGTGTGCCCCACATAGAGTGTGTATGCGTATTAGAACGTGTGTCCCCCTTAGAATGTGTGTCCCCCTTAGAGTGTGTGTCCCTGTCGTCCCCCCCGAATGCTTTTATTGTGCTTTAAAGGTGAAGCTGTGTGTCTCAGCATAATGCTGAGTGTCTTTCTCTTGGTATCCGGTCCCCTGAGGAAAGAAGAGTAGTGCTTTTCTGTCTCTGCGTGTTTGAACAGCCTTTAAGTGCATTCATTCCAATACCTCTAAGATTACGGTGGCGCTAACCCTACACAGCACCAACCTTGCTCCTGAGAACTACAATGTGCCTTAAATATTCATGCGTGTCTCAAATTCTTCTCACCTGGAGAATAAAATGGCAGCTTGAGTTATTCTGTGGAGAAAGGTGCGTTCGCCCCTATGCTTGTTATTTCTTCAGAGAAAAATGTTTGAAGAACTAATGTGACAGGACAGACTGCATGTGTCCAATCTCGCCTGGTCTCGCGTGGTTTTGTGCGGTCTCGCCTGGTGTCAGCTGGCTTTGCCTGGTCTCAGCTGGTCTTGCCTGGTCTCGACTGGTCTCACCGGATCTCAGCTTTTCTCGCCTGGTTTTGCCTGGTCTCTGCTAGTATTGGTATTTGGTGTGCTTTGACTGCTCAGTGCTAGACCTCCTCCAGGTCACACCACAGATGAAGAGACTGTAACAGAGAAGATTTGACTTTCAGGTCACACCACATATGAAGAGAGTGTAACAGAGAAGATTTGACTTCCAGGTCACACCACAGATGAAGAGACCATAACAGAGAGTGTTTGACTTCCAGGTCACACCACAGATGAAAAGACTGTAACAGAGTGTTTGACCTCCAGGTCACACCACAGATGAAGAGACGGTAACAGAGAGAGCTTGACTCCTTAAATACATGGGCGTCATGCGAGGACAGGGCACTGAACAATGCTGTTATAAATATTGAAGGAGGAATCTCTGGCACTTCGATATTGAATCACCCTGAGAGAGGGCCTTCACCGGCCTTATTAAACGCTAATGTGTTCTGGGGGAAACGCAATGCGTTGCTGACCCGCTCCGTCGCTGCAGCGACTGCACGGTGCGGCCTACGGCGGACAGCTCTGATTAGTTTAACCAGTCAGACAGAGACAGACAGGGCTCTGGGAGAGGTGGAGATTCATATATTAAACTGGCATATTTCCCACTGTAATAGCTCGTTCGCCCCTAAACAGAGAGGGGCGTAATGAAATGCCCTGCGCCACTCGTATCAATCTCCTTGGCTGTAGAAATTAGCTTTCATATCGTTATCATCTGCCGGGCCCACAAAGAGTTTGCCGTGTCAATAGGCTTGCCCTGGGAAGGCTCTCATCAGCTGGCCTCATTGGCGGCTGATATAAATAGAGCGAGCTCTGAAGATATCCAATTATGACAACCCTGGAGCTCCCACTTGGGGTGCCTGGCCCCCTCACTCAGCTGCTATTGAGATATCACAGTTGAGTGCGGGGAAGTGGAATGTCTTGAAAGCAGCTGTAAGTGAAGATGGAGGAATCTGCCAGGAGATAGTGTTATACCAAATAACGCTTGCTGTAATGACAGAATGGGCTTTTTGTTGAAGTAAACAAGGCAAAGTATGTGTGTAGGAGCAGAGTTGTTGAGGAGAGGGAGAGAGAGAGACAGAAGAGTAGAGAGAGAGAGAGAGAGGCCTACACCTTTCAGAATTGCCTTTGTAGTTAATAACCCCCCACTGTGATGATCACCCTCTCATACGCAATCCTCATTCTTCACCTACACTATTTTGTACAGGCCACCGAGCTGCTGACTTTTTTTTTTACACCTGTTATGTCTTGTCTGCTGGGATCAACGTTGTTTATTTATTTTCTTGCTTGTGTTTCACTAGTCTATGCAGTCTGAGTACTGTGAGCGTTCTGTTAGGTCTGTGAGCGTTCTGTTAGGTCTGTGTGTGCGTTCCGTTAGGTCTGTGAGCGTTCTGTCAGGTCTGAGTCAGCATGTGTACCTTTCCTGGTACATGTGTTTGTGTACATGCACTATTAATCAGGAGTGATTTGCCATTCATTCTGTGGCTGTGAGCTTGCGGTCTCTCATCCAGAGATGTTTGGAGCACCCGGGGAGTCCGTCTGGGACCCAGCGCCTCCCCTGTCTGTCGGGGGGGGTTTCAATCAGGTCCTGTGGTTGGAGTGTGCTGGGAACACATCTGCACAATCAGAAGCTGATGTCTTCGCTGCTTGTATTTGCTCACTTAGATATTCAGACTTTTATACCCCGATGTGTGTTTGGTGTGCAGAATTTTGCTCTTCGGGGTTCCGAAATAATTCACTGTCTCCAGTTGTTTGTGTTTCAGTTTCCGTTTCTAAAGTGCCCACTTTGAATTTTCTCATATTCTCATATTCTCATTGCCATTTAGACTAGTAGTGTTCTCAGGAAATATGTGATGACAACTTTTCTAATCTCTCTCTCTCTCTCTCTCTCTCTCTCTCTCTCTCTCTCTCTCTCTCTCTCTCTCTCTCTCTCTCTCTCTCTCTCTCTCTCCAGATCCTAACGCCCTGGGACCACATGGCCCAGACCATGCTTTGATTGGTGGAGTTGTGGCTGTTGTTGTCTTTGTTACTCTGTGCTTAATCATCGTGCTGGGTCGTTATCTGGCAAGGCATAAAGGTGAAGGTCACTCATTACATTACTGTCATTTAACCCAAACCATTCAGACTGTCCCTGTAAAACTGGGCCACTGTTGTGTTGGGCTGTGACAGGCACATACCTGACCAACGAGGCCAAAGGCGCTGACGACGCTCCTGATGCTGACACAGCCATCATCAACGCTGACGGCAACCATGCACACGCAGAGGAGAAGAAGGAATACTTCATTTAAACAATGCTCCTCTCCTCTCTTCCCTCCCTCCCTCTCTCTCTGTATTCCTCCCTGGCTCCTCCCTCCCTACCCTTTGTAGGCCCCTCCCCCTTTTTCTTCACGTTCTTTCGATCTTTGTGCTTTTCACTTACATCCTTCCGCTTGCTGTTCCTTTCTCGTTTTTTTGTTTTTGTTTGTTTATTTGTTTTAAATTAACTCACCGTGAATTTTACTTGCCACTTTTTTATGAGTCACTCAAGCATAGCTGCTGAATATTCATGCCTCTTATTTAAGGGTGTCTATAGAATACACGCAAGAAGAGTGAAACTGCCCCAGACCACACGAATCCAGCCCAGAGCTGAAAACCCCCAGAAGCCTACCACCCTCACCAGTTAACAGTGCCTAAATATTCACAACCTCCAGTTTTAGTCTAAGCCTTCATCTTTGTCAAGCGTTCAGTGATTGGTTGCATTCCTTTTATCCACAGCATTGTGACATCACAATGTGTTTTTAATTCTTTGGTTCCATGTTCACTGTTGTCATGTTTGTTGAAATAAAAAATGTACCCCAAATAATTTGCTCAACTTAAAACAAGGGAGGTAGTTCACACTCCCATCCACAAGGCTCACTAGAGCGTATATACATACACCACAGTCAGAATGATTACACTCCAGTGTCATTTAAACATATTTCTAATGTAGGCCCTAGTAGAAAGTTAAGCTTCTACTGACTAGACATGCGACGTGACACCAAACATGCAGCTAGTGTGATAGCAGCTGAGGGTCATGTGGCCAACATTGTTAGAACCAGGTCTTTCTGAGCCTCACCCAGGTGCTGTGTCCACCTAACATACTGTGTCCCTGTCTGGGCTATATATCCATTCACTGTCATCCTCCAGGACAAAATCGCTGCGTTGCAACCACTGCGAGGACGACCTTTCCTGATCTCTGCCGTGTACACAACGAAGAATCCCATGGGAAGAGTCCCACAGTACACCAGAGGATCAAAACTAGGTCAACCGCAGCGTGCCGCACGACAGTTTATTTGATAAACAATAGTTGATCAGTCTGATTTCCTCACAGAAAAGAACAAAAATAGAAAATGTAATGGACTTTTTATCTAAACGTTTAAACATGCAGCACTCTGAGTGAATGTTGCTGGTCCCAGGACAGTCGCAGCATCGTGACAGACGCTATTTGGGGTCGTGTGTTTGTGTCCATCTCCCTGTCTGATAATTAGATTCAATGTAGAAGCACAAGAAGGGACTGTCTGATGACACACTGTCTGATTATTCCAAGGTGTGAGATTGAAGAAACAGCCCTGGGACTGATCCAAACTCTCGCGAGTTCAATATCAAACATATCGTATGTCGACTGCATCAGTTCTCAGTGAGGAATGGTGGGAGAGTTTCCGAAAAAGTCTCTGTTTGTTTTCTTTACTTTATTTCTGCAATGATTTAGATCCCTTGTTAATAAGGCTGTATATTACATCTGCTAAATGTAGTAACTAGTGAAAATTGTTGTTAGACTTTGGGATACCGCATATCATCACGTTTGTATATTAGCCAGTTTAGACATCTATTAAATTTTGTTGTTGTTTTTATGTTTTTGCCATTGAGGATTCTTAACACATGTTCCACATATTTGCTTGGTTTTATCATAAGGTTTGTATATACTGTATAAGAACTACGTTTGGTAAAAAACAAAAAAAAAATACGATGTCATGATTTTCTTTCACGACTTTATTGTAAATTAAATTAGCCAGAGTCAGAATAAAATTAGTCAGAATAAATTAGTCAGAATAAGGAGAAATGGAGGGATGAGCACACCTAGAAGGCACTTATGGAGGGATTATAAATTCTGCAAATTCAGAAGTGGGGTGGGGGGGTAGAATTTATTACAATCCTTCATGTGCTTTTGATCACCCTGAATAATGACGGTAGTAATGTTGGTCTGACTGCATTGTTTTCAGAGGAACAGCTCACCATCAATCCTCATATCAGTCTCTTGTGTAGAAAGAGAATCATTAATGCTGGGAAAATGATAGAAGATCGAGCTTTAAATTTGCAGAGTAGAGTCAGTCAACGCGGTTTTGACTGAAGTCATAGTGGACAACATTCAGACACACGGGCTTTTGACTCCACTCTTTCTGCTCTTGTTTCGTGCATCACCAGTATGTATATATGAACCTCAGAGTGTGTGTTACTATTTAACAAAGAGTGGCAAAACGTATGAAGAGTCGGGTATTTATATGAGACCAGTACTTTATAAGTATACAATCTAGGTTAACTCTTAATTTAAATTTACACCTTCTGAAAGGGCCACAGAGGCTATGTAGATCTCTCTCTCTATCTCTCTCTCTCACTCTCTCTCTACCTCTCCATCTTTGGATGTCATAGTCCAGCCATGGTACATTTCTGTGTGGGTCAACCTGATAAGGTGAGCTACAGCTATGTCCAGCTACTACACGGCTGATTCAGAACTACAGCAGAAAACCCAGATCTCCCCTGCTTCAGTCTCCCCTGCTTCATGTCTCCCCTGCTTCATGTCCCCCCTGCTTCATGTCTCCCCTGCTTCATGTCCCCCCTGCTTCATGTCTCCCCTGCTTCAGTCTCCCCTGATTCAGTCTCCCCTGATTCAGTCTCCTCTGCTTCAGTTACCCCTGCTTCAGATCTTCCCTGCTTCATGTCCCCCCTGCTTCATGTCTCCCCTGCTTCAGTCTCCTCTGATTCAGTGTCCTCTGATTCAGTGTCCTCTGCTTCAGTTACCCCTGCTTCATGTCTCCCCTGCTTCAGTCTCCTCTGATTCAGTGTCCTCTGCTTCAGTTACCCCTGCTTCATGTCTCCCCTGCTTCAGTCTCCCCTGATTCAGTCTCCCCTGATTCAGTCTCCTCTGCTTCAGTTACCCCTGCTTCATGTCTCCCCTGCTTCAGTCTCCTCTGATTCAGTGTCCTCTGCTTCAGTCTCCCCTGCTTCATGTCTCCCCTGCTTCAGATCTCCTCTGCTTGGCAAAAACTGGCTTCCCTGAATCACCGTGGTTGCCTTTGCAGTAGCCGTGGAAGGTTCACGTCTCTGTCTCTGGACTGCTTCACTCTTACTTTTTGATGAGAACTTTTAGTGTCAACATGCCAATCTTTAATATTTCTCTCTCTCACTCTGTCTCTCTCTTTCTCTCTCTGCTGGATCACTTCTATATGCTGAATGCCATATATTTCTATTCTATTTTCATAATCTATTTTAATACCATTTTGATTTACTTTGTCATTTTCTTTTGAGGTTTTGTTGTATGGAATTTTTCATTTGTTTCTGTGTTTGGTTTGCTGAAGTCGAACTGTTACTGTCCCAGGATGTGGGCAGAATACAGCACAATGGGACCCGTGCTGTGATTTGTAGTCGTACACTCTCTTCTTCATGGGATTCAGATCCAACGTTCTCATCTTCCAGTACATTTCAGTACTGATGGGACTGTCAGTATCTGCACGGTTTATTCCACCTGCCATGTTGTCATGTCTTCACTTGACTGTGTCCCGAATGTAGTGCAGACAGCACAGACACAGCTCACATCTTTTCACGCCCTTCGTTAGAAAGTTCATCTCGGCACAAATGTTTACCGGGCCTGCGGAACACTGATGCATAGCTTTGGAAGAATCCATGAATCATGCACAGTTACGTAACCTGTAATTGGCTCTGTAGATGTGCTGCTAATATATGAGGTGAAATGTTCTTTGAAAACACACCAGAAACTCACATTCACTCCCATTATCTCATGCTCTCAAAGGTGAAATAAATAAATAAACACATGTTGCCCAGATAATTCTAATATGTGAATCATGGTTAGATGCTGGAAATGTTAGCTGTGCCCTGTTGCTACATCTGAGCACAGAGCTTAGATACAGAACTTGAAGTTTCAGTTAATTTATTTTATTTTGCCTAGGAACTTTTTGGTTCATAATTCTGTTCAATATACAGACCCTAATTTGTCTTGTAACTATTATTTAGGAAATAAACTAAAGAAATGTATTTTCAGTTATTTCGAATGTCTTGAAGCACAGAGAGTCTTGAACCGGCTGTTTCTGCTTCTTTGATGGATCACAGGGGAACTGCTGTTTGTTACAAAAAAAAGAAAACGGAAAAAAAGTATATTTGTGTCACTATATCAATGCAATCCATGTACAAATGGCATAGTAAATGTTTGTGTCAGAAACCGGCTGCCTGATCACACAGGGCATGGAATGTGTCTTTGGCATTTCTTTGACATTCTCTTTCTTTTTGCGTCTCAGGAATGATTCGGTGAGTGTTTTATAGTTTCGTTGGAGAGATTTGCAAAGTATCTCCCACACGCTCATTGCCAACTGCTGAAGCTCTGTATCTGTTGCATTTCAAAATAGGCAATTATAATGTTAATAAAAATCTCAATGTTTATTTAAAGCTGTGTTTCCTGGTGTTCTGTACAGATCTTAAATATAAGCCACGCCCACACTGCCCTTAAAATCATGTACCACATGGACAAGGTGACGTGATTTCAAGTGTCCACTATGTGTACGATTTGTAATAGTCTTTGTGGCAGCAAGCCAGGCAGATGTAGCGATTGCACCACTGACTGAGACGTTTGCTCCATCTGTCCACTTTCAGCACAGCACCAAGAACATTTCACAATGTTTGCTTGCAGTTTAAGCATTTTACTGAGAACTTAACTCACCATTTTACAGCTTTAAGGAGACGGCATACCAAGGTAATAGGAAGGTAGTGTAACCAGGAGCTGGTTTTAGGTACCATAGAATGATGGTCTTCTCACTTCTTGTTGAAAGTCCAAATAACACCAGCTCATGTTTAATTTTTTAGATGTGTTCTTTCATTAATTTGTTCATTTGGACTGAAATGTATAGTTTCAAATTATTTAGTTGAATGAATTCACATTTATGGAATGAAACTGTTGACTTGGCTAGGTGGCCGGGGTTATTTCTCTGTTCCTCTCTGAAAACGATTCAGCATAACGCCATTATCACGCCTTAGTCATTGTTGCCTGTGTCTCAGTTCCAGAGCTCTAATTACACCTGGAAACAAACTAAACTGGAACAGGCTGTGATGGAGTGGAATCTGATTGGAAGAGGCTGTAATGGAGTGGAGTCTGATTGGCTCTGGCCAGCTCATCATCATGCAGCTCGGGCATAATTGACTATAATCACGTAACGCTGAGTGTGAGAGTCCTCCCCCAGCAGTGCTCCTGCTTCTGGGAGTCCACATAAAACAAACGTTCGTCCCTAAAATAATCCAAAAGACTTTGAGTTTATCAAGGCTCATTCTTTCATACAACGTATTATGACAATAGCATATTCATTAGAACCCCAGCCTGACACCCTGGGCAATATCAGCTGTGATGTCAGATGTGATGTCTTGAAGGTGGTTTGCGTCGGGCACTCTGTGCATGGCTTCGTGCTAGCGTGACCACCAGGCTGCACTCTTGTCCACAGCTTAAAGGGGAGCAGCAGGTGCCCGTGGGGAGGCGAGACAGGTGCCCGTGGGGAGGCGAGACGGGTGCCCGTGGGGAGGCGAGACAGGTGCCCTCAGGGCACAGAGCAGTGATCAGTGGGACATTCCCACAGGGGACACTTTCACACTCCTACATGCACAGGCAAAGCCACATAACCACACACCTATACGTCCACACACACACACACACATACACAGTCAGACACTTGTGAGCGCTCCAGGCTCACATTTCAGCGCCATGCACCACTCACCTCTCAGCAGACGACACAGTCAATCCCATCACGGGAGCAAGCAAAGGGTTAATAATGTGTCTCCTGAGTCCTGTTTGTGTGCTGGAGATATTTGGCTCTCGTTAGCAATGCCCATGGACTCACAGCAGAAGCTGATGCAGTGTGTTGAGAGCATAAAAACAGCACCTCATACACACAGACTCACACACTCTCACACACACAGTCACTCTGCAGGATCTGAAGTCAAAGTTCCGGATTATTTATTACTCATTTCTACAAATGACATGGGCTCATTTTGGTAGAATGAAGACTAATAACCATTCATTATTCCACCATTTTGCTAATCCCACAATGCCGGACGTCCACTGAGAAGCTAGTGGGCTTGTGGTTTTTCTTCTATTTTTCCAGTAGTGCCAGACATGAGTGATGTGTGGAAGGAAGGTGAGAGGTTTACCTGGCCCATCAATCATTGCATGGACATGTGACCTTCCCTCAAATGGGCAGCTGGGTTCTTCAGAATGATGGGAATGCCATGCATGTCAAGAACCCATTTACTGAGCACGTTTTCATCCACGCAGACAAAACGGGCCGACATCCTTCAGGAGACCGAGGAAACCTCACCCCCACCCCCACCCCCCCCCCCCCCCCCCCCCCTGACCTTGGCTGATTAGTGGACTGTTTATATTTAATTAGGAGAGCGGATTTCTTTCCTTTTTTATATGAACTAAAAATAAATCTATGAACAAATTACTAGACGTATCAATTGGTGGTACAGATGGCTCACAGTAATTTTACTTTTTAAACTACATGGACAATTTAATAGACATTAATATAGGAAGGTGTACAGGGCACCCAATCACTGCACATAACAAGGAAGTAAAATACACACAAATGTAAGCGTTGTCTCCTATAGTGCGTTGTACTGATCCTTTCTTCCTGAATGTTTTTTCAGGATTTGTGACGTTGTTGGCAGCTGCAGACACCTCAGTCCAGATGAGTCGCTTTATCAACTCTTTTGAATCGATTCTTTGCCTTTTTTGACTCCTACCAAATAAGACTATCACCATAAAAATCATGTTTTTCTCCTGCACGAAACAGCAGTGCTGCTGTGTGTACTGACACTGAACCAGCAACCTCAGGTCCTGCTGCACTGGCAGGCATGTGTTCAGGACGAGTGTGTTCAGGACGAATGTATTCAGGATGAGTGTGTTCAGGACGAGTGCGTTCAGGAAGAGTGAGTTCAAGAAGACTGCATTCAGGTCAAGTGTGCTCAGGAAAAGTGTGTCCAGGTGAAAGTGTTCAGGTGAGTGAGTTCAGGACGTATGTGTTCAGGACAAGTGCGTTCAGGACATGCATGTTCAGGACAAGTATGTTCAAGACGAGTTCAAGAAGAGTGTGTTCAGTGTGAGTGTGTTCAGATGAGTGTGTTCAGATGAGTGTGTTCAGGAAGAGTGTATTCAGTGTGAGTGTTCAGGTGAGAGAGTTCAGGTGAGTGTGTTCAGGCAAGTGTTTTCAGGCAAGTGTGTTCAGGCGTGTTCAGGATGAGTGTGTTCAGCAGCATGGTTCTCATCTGACGACTGGATGGTGTCCAGGATCTTCCACGCCATGCGAATGTCGACAAGAGGCAACCTGGAGGAGGTTAGGTGCTACCACTGAAGAACATAGAAATACAAGCTTCCAGTTTATAACAGTGTTAATGCTAAGATGTTTTTCTCAGCTCTCTGTGCATAAACATTCTATGATTGATTAGTATGATAAAAAAGAAATGTTGAGATTTTATTCCTGAGGACTAGAACTACTTACTGTATGTATATAAAAGCATATAATGCCTCCAGTGAAATGTCTACTCATACCATATAGGCCTACTGTACTTGCCTTGAATATGCAGCAGCATAGGTTTAAGCACAAATGGCACAGACTGCCTTTACACTTGCTTCCAGATTGTGTTTGTCACGGCAGCAGGCGGCTGAGGGGCTGAGGGGCTGAGGGGCTGTCTCCTGCAGCATGTCTGCTAGGCACTGCTTTTCATGATAATGCAATCGTGAGTCTGCCAGAATTTTAGCTTCACCTGAGACGCGGCTCCACGCTTTAGCTGACAGCACATATGCACACACATACACACACACACACACACACACACACACATAATCACACATACACACACACACATACACACATACACACTTCACACTGACATGCATTCACGCAGACCCACTAGTAAATGACATGCTGTTACACTGTGGAACCTGCACAAACATCAGGCTCTGCATAGTGGCCACATGGGACACATAAATAACCCCAGCAGCCACCTACTGTCCTCTCCTGCCCTCTCCTCTCCTCCACTCCCCCTCTCCTCTCCCCTCTCCCCTCCCCTCTCTTCTCCCCTCCCCTCCCCTCTCCTGGGCCTTCATGAAGCATTAAACATTCCACTATATCACATCCACATTCAAAGAAACATCCCATCAAAGTCACTCACAGTTTTATGACTCTTTATCTCTTAACAGATTTCTGTCCTGTTTTAATCTAGCTTCATTCTTATGCCTTTTATTTACAGGATGTCATCTTGACAAAGTCATGTTCATTCCGTCCTAAAGGACACAGAAGTGATGATCATTAATATGTAGCATGTAGCATGTGTTTGCCTCTTTAACCTTGAGCTGAACAGGGGAGCCTGTGTCTTTGTACATTTTTATGTATAGCATGTCGGCTTTTGAGCAGATGGTCTCTGTATAAATATGAGTCTCTCATTACCTTCCATTTCTCACCACACCTGTTGCAGTCTAATACGGCTTCTTTTTGAGTCCATCCTCTAGAGAGACACACAAACACACACAACAGCAGGCTACATTACACACTGGTACAGCAAATTCCTCCCACACAATCCCCTCACACACCAGGCTTCACCCACACAAGCCCAACCCACACTAGCCCCTCCCACACCAGGCTTCTCCCACACAAGCCCAACCCACACTAGCCCCTCCCACACCAGGCTTCTCCCACACAAGCCCAACCCACACTAGCCCCTCCCACACCAGTCTTCTCCCACACAAGCCCCTCACACACACACACACACACACACACACACACAGGCAGCTTCACAATGATACATCACAAAATACACATCCTCTCAATCAGTCTCTCCTAATCACTCTCACTGTCTCTTGATCACTCTATCACTCTCTGCTGATCACTCTCAGTCACTCTCCTGCTCTTTCACTCTCTCCTGATCACATTCAATCACTCTTTCCTCATCACTATCAATCTCTCTCTTGCTCTTTCAACCACTCTCCTGGTTACTCTTAATTTCTCTCTTTTGCTCTCTATCACTCTCTCCTGATCACATTCAATCACTTTTTCCTCATCACTATCAATCTCTCTCTTGCTCTCTCAACCACTCTCCTGGTCACTCTTAATCTCTCTCTTTTGCTCTCTCTCTCTCAAATCACTCCTGATCACTCTCTATCACTCTCTCCTGATTACTGTCAGTCACTCTCTCTCTCTATCTCTCTGTTTCTGTCATTCTCTCAATTCTCATCATAGAGTCTCTGTTCCAGAAGAACCTACCTTTGCTCTAGCTACACCCTGCCACCTCCTTTTCCTTCACCAGAAGCATTTGTGTCTAATTTATGGATTACTAACACTGCCCTGGTGGACACTGGTCTTTGCGAACATTTGATTGTGTATGGAGCAGTGTGGAGCCATTACCTTCTCCTGCTTTTCTCAGAATGGGCTCTTATGATGGAACACTGTGTCTTGTCTGGCTGGCTGTGTTGTGGAATCTATTCCTGTATTAATTCTGTCTGTATGTGTTTGAGAACATACTGCTTTAGTCTATCATTCCTGGAAGGGGCCATATAGACACACTCAACATTTATATCCAGACACTTGTGCACTCTAATTGTTAAAAGCATTATTAGTTATAAAAACTAATAAGCAGGTCAAAAGTATAAGTACACCCTATCTCTCACACACAGTGGCAGATCTGTCTCTACGAGCAACTGACATCACCACTGACCACTGTCCTGTTCCTTCTGTCTGCTGCGTTCTGCCAGGGCTCTGCTGCAGCCAGCTTCAGCTGATCATTGTTTCCAGCTGATCATTGTTTCCAGCTGATCATTGTTTCCAGCTGATCATTGTTTCCTGCTGATACTTGTTTCCTGCTGATACTTGTTTACTGCTGATACTTGTTTACTGCTGATATTTGTTTCCTGCTGATCTTTGTTTCCTGCTGATCTTTGTTTCCAGCTGATCTTTGTTTTCATTGACATCTGCCTTCAATCTACTTCTCAGTGAGTGAGCTACATGCTTAATTGGCTTTACATTGGGAGACCGACTCAGTCAGTCAAGATCTTCCCCTTTTCTATCCCAGCTGCTCGGCTGATGAGGCTCTGGGCTCCTTTCAGTGGACTTTGGTTCATTCTCTTCCCATTTAGTGAAGCATCTTCCAATGTTGCCTTTACTTTACTAGCACTGAATAAAAAAACTATGAACAAAAATTAATAAAATGAAACGCCACAGAACACCATATAGGTACACCATATAGATACACCATATTACACCTTATAGAAAGACCATAGAACACCATATAGAAACACCATATAACACCATATAGAAAGACAGTAGAACACCATATAGAAACACCATATATATACACCATATAACACCATATAGAAACACCATATAACACTATATAGAAACAACATATAACACTCATCCAACCACAATCAAATTCACTCTATTCGGATGGCGCGATTAGTCAGGATAGGGTTTTTTTTTTATGATGACATGCCAGAATGAAAACAAGTCAAAATGAAATAGCAGTAACGAGGCTATTTTTAAAATGTAAGGAGTAGAAAGTACATATAATGGTGTGAAAATGTAAGGAGTTGAAATAAAAAGTCAGCTGAAAAAAAGTTACTCCAGTAAAGTATAAATAACCAAAATTTCTACTTAAGTAAGGTAACGAAGTATTTGTACTTCTTTACTTGACACCTCTGCATATAACACCATATAGATACACTACAGAACACCATATAGATACACCATAGAACATCATATAGATACACCATATTACACCTTATAGAAACACCACAGAACACCATATAGAAACACCACAGAACACCATATAGAAACACCACAGAACACCATACAACACCATATAGATACACCACAGAACACCATATAGGTACACCATAGACCATCATATAGATACACCATATTACACCTTATAGAAACACCATAGAACACCATATAGAAACACCACAGAACACCATATAGAAACACCATAGAACACCATACAACACCATATAGATACACCACAGAACACCATATAGGTACACCATAGAACAGGGGTACTCAAATAGAAATGATGACGGGCCACAATTTATTTTTTCAATCACTGACGGGGCCGGTTACGGGGGGGGTGAACGCATTTGGGCGTCTGCTACCTGTTTGTTATTGCCATAAAGGCAATCCCCGGCATCGTCTTGAGATCGCGGTGCGCGATTTCAAAATAAGAGCGGATAGCGCGATTGAAAAAAAAAGATTCCTAAAAAAAAATACCTTTTCAAAACAGCTTGCGGGCCAGAAATAGATAGCCCGCGGGCCGCTTTTTGAGTATGGGGGCCATAGAACATCATATAGATACACCATAGAACACCATACAACACCATATAGATACACCACAGAACACCATATAGAAACACCATATAACGCCATATAGACACACCATATAACACCATATAGATACACCATATAGAAACACCAAAAAACACCATAGATACACCATAGAACACCATATAACACCATATAGAAACACCATAGAACACCATATAGATAAACTATAGAACACCATATAGAAACACCATAGAACACCATATAGATACACCATAGACCACATATAGAAACACCATAGAACACCATATAGAATGACCATAGAAAGGTCCTGCCTCCCCCCTGTCAGTCATGTCTTTTGTTTTGTTCTCTGTGTGTTTGAGTGTCTTTTATTTTGAAATTCCTAGTTGTCTCTGTTTTCACACCCCTGCCTTGTTCTCTGCCCCTCGTTATCACTTTCAGGTGTGTCTTGTTGTGTCCCTTGTTTAGTTGGTGTATTTAAGTCCTGTGTTTGGTCTTTAGTGTTGTGGGTTATTCTACGTTGTCTGTGGTAAGCTGTAAGTTGAATGTTCTAGTCGTGAGTAGTGGTTTTTGTTCATGTAGTTTATGCTCTCTGTGTCTTTTTGTGTTAGCTTTCATATCATCTTTGGTCTTTGTATGAGTTGTTATCTTTTGTGTTAGTCATTTATATTAAAACTCCAAAAATCTGCATCTGCGTCCTACCTGCTCAGCCCATTTGTTACAATAACACCATATAGAAACACCATATAGAAACACCATATAGAAACACCAAAAAACACCATATAGAAACACCATAGAACACCATATAGATAAACTATAGAACACCATATAGAAACACCATAGAACACCATATAGATACACCATAGACCACATATAGAAACACCATAGAACACCATATAGAGTGACCGTAGAAAGGTCCTGCCTCCCCCCTGTCAGTCATGTCTTTTGTTTTGAGTTGTTATCTTTTGTGTTAGTCATTTATATTAAAACTCCAAAAATCTGCATCTGCGTCCTACCTGCTCAGGCCATTTGTAACAGAATAACCCACCATCGCAATGGACGCAGCAGACGCAGGAGTTAGGCCGGTACGTACCCTACCCCCTCCCAAGGATGTGGAGGAATACATGTCGCAACTGGACTGTTTCGCAACTGGGCAGTCTCGCCCTGGACACTACAGGTAGGCCTATCGCACTACCCTCATTGACTCACTGCCCGGTCATATTTGATGGTGAGGGGACTTCAGCTGATGGCTTTGTGCTACAGAGCAAGGCCTACATCCAGTTTTTAATGTACCCTCAGCCGCCAGACATGGTCCTCGTTCTGTTTATGAAGACGAGACTAGTGGGTAAGGCGCTGGAATGGGCAAACATTGTCCTTACCCACAGGACTGAGGAAGCCTGGATGGTGGAGGGCTTTTTCAAGCTTTTACAGGCACGTTTCTCCGGTGTTGTCCCCCAGCCTTACAGCGTGTCGGAGATGGACAGCGCTAACACACTCCCTCCTGGAGAAGTCTTCACCACCGGTATGACGGACCATCCCAAGACTTTTTTGGGGGGGCACTGAGAGCCTGTGCGTCAGGTCCTCACGTCTCCTCAGTCCAACCCCATTGTCGATGAGGGGAGGATGAGGGGACTGAAGGGTGGCGCAGGGGCAATCCTGTGTTCCCCAGACCCGCAGCCAGTGACCACGGCGCCTCCAGACCCGCAGCCGGAGGCCCAGGAGCCGCCTGCACCCGTTCCGGAGGCCCAGGAGATGCCGCCTGTTCCCGAGGCCCGGATGGGGTCACTGCCGCCTGTTCCCGAGGCCCGGATGGGGTCACCGCCTCTTGTTCCCGGGGCCTGCCTGGGGCCTGCCGACGTTCCCGGGGCCCGCCTGGGGCCTACTTCTGTTTCTTGTGCCCTCACAGGGCCCACGGTGACTGTTCCGCCCGCCTGTGGGCCCAATGTTGACGTTGTTTTGCTCCCCGTTGTTTTGGTTCCCCGTCTGTGCCTGTGTCCCCATTTTTGCCCTGTTCTGTGCCCGGTTTTGTTCTGTTCCCTGTCTCTGTGCGTGATACCGTTGTTGTTCTTGTGCCCATGCCCGTTTCTGTCTCTGGTGTTGTTGTTTTTGTCCCTGTACACGTGTCTGTTCCTAGAGTGGTCACCCATTTTATTCCTGTCCATGTGTCTGTAGTCTTGAGTATATTTGCCTCTGTCTCTGCCTCGTTCCCAGTTCCCCGTTCTGATCCTGCTTCCCCGGTGTCTGTTGCACGTCCTAGCCCTGTCCAGTCTCCCGAGGTCCCGTTTGCCTGTTCCCCTCAGCCTGTTTCTGCTCCTGTGTTTGTGTCCCCTGACCCTTTGCCCTCTGTGCCTTCTTTTGCCCCTAGGTCCTCTGTTTCTGGTGTGTCCTCCTCTGTACCTTCGCCACAGGTCCCTGCGTGTTTTTCGTCTCCTGTTCTTGGTTTGGTTCCTCCTGTCTGTGCTTGATGTTGGGTTTTTTTTTCTTTGGTTTCCGTTGCGCGCCTCGGTGCGGCGTGCCTTGGAGGGGGGTTCTGTCATGTGGTCCTGCCTCCCCCCTGTCAGTCATGTCTTTTGTTTTGTTCTCTGTGTGTTTGAGTGTCTTTTATTTTGAAATTCCTAGTTGTCTCTGTTTTCACACCCCTGCCTTGTTCTCTGCCCCTCGTTATCACTTTCAGGTGTGTCTTGTTGTGTCCCTTGTTTAGTTGGTGTATTTAAGTCCTGTGTTTGGTCTTTAGTGTTGTGGGTTATTCTACGTTGTCTGTGGTAAGCTGTAAGTTGAATGTTCTAGTCGTGAGTAGTGGTTTTTGTTCATGTAGTTTATGCTCTCTGTGTCTTTTTGTGTTAGCTTTCATATCATCTTTGGTCTTTGTATGAGTTGTTATCTTTTGTGTTAGTCATTTATATTAAAACTCCAAAAATCTGCATCTGCGTCCTACCTGCTCAGCCCATTTGTTACAATAACACCATATAGAAACACCATATAGAAACACCAAAAAACACCATATAGATACACCATAGAACACCATATAACACCATATAGATACACCATAGAACACCATATAGAAACACCATAGACCACATATAGAAACACCATAGAGATACACCATAGAACACCATACATAAACACCACAGAACACCATATAGAAACACCACAGAACACCATATAGAAACACCATAGGACACCATATAGAAAAACACTATATTGAAACCCAATGAATTTCATATTGCTAGTGCTGCAGTATTCAATCAAATCCAATAGCCAAGGAAAGGCTTATTGTGTGCCTTTTTAACACATCAGTAAACCAGTAAAGATTGCAATAAATATTTGGCACCATTTCTGGAGAAGCTGCTCTGTCGTGGTTACCAGGCAGTTATGTGGCCATGTCGAACAGGGCCACCAGCCCCACTCAGATGCGAGCACATGCCCAGCCTTCACACCCACTAACCGCACGTGGTTCCTCTCACTTTTTTTTTTATCAGTACCTGCAGAGCGGTCCTGACTGGCTCACGACAATGAGAGATCCCAAATGGCACTTCCCTTTATGGAAGTCATTTTGATCCCAGGGGACGCTGGGTAAAATGGCTCGTTCTGGCTGTCCTTACCAGCTCACATTATCATATTCTCCTTTCCAGCTTTCCAGGTCCCGTGCTCTTTCTGCACGCGCCCGCCGTACAGGGACTCCTTCTCCTTCTCCTTTCTGTCACTCTCCCTGAACATCTTTGTGCTGCCGAGTCCTCAGTAGGGGAATAAGGCCTTTCCAAATTTAGATGCTAGCTGCTTCTACTCACGGAATCTTACATTTCATTTGTCTCTCGTTTCCGTAACGTCAGTAATCACCACAGCGACACTGACTCATGGCGGAGCTACAGGAATTACTGACTCGCCGCACGATCAATTGCTCAGCCTCCATTTCTCTTATTTGTGATGTCTACAAGATGAAAAATCCCCATCCTCTCTCCTCTATATTTAAACCATTCTGAAACCCTCGCCAATTTATCACACGCTTGCACTTTGTTCCGTGAGAACAAATGATTCCATGTATGGCTTCTCTTTCTGGCGCTGCGGTGATGTGGTTAAGAAAGCGACGGTAAAGGGTGTGCGGTAAATTCAGCATTCGAGACATGGCTAATGTCAACCCTTCCCACTTGCATCAGTTGTTTGAACAAATAGTCACTTGCATTCTATGTACCGCACTGCGTTCTCATTTCCCTTCTTAAAGTTCCAGACAAAACCCATTGGACGTGGGCAATCATGCATATGCATGCCGGTGATATGCAGAGGTACCCCTCATCACATTCTGCGTGAAGCCCATCATTTGCATGTTGAAAGCCCGCCCTTTCTCCACACGCAATTATGCTGCTTGTGCCACTAAACGGAGGCTCTTTCAGGTTTTAGCGCGTGGCACGTTAGGTTGTGGCTGCTATCTCCGAAGAAATAGGCGACTAATTTGAACAAGGCTCCTTGTGCATGAGCCATTAGTGAATGTTTCCTTCAGTCTGTAGAGACTTACGGCAAATTGCTGCCACCTATGGATAGCAAAGCTCTTGCCATTGATATTTCACTACCATACCAAAAATACGAAGCTATGCAAAAGTATTAAAATGTGTCAGTTGCAATAGTCTTCTTAGATAAACACCCTTCATGAATAATCCATCCTACATGCAGGTTTTATTGTTTGCAACAAAACAATAATAGCATTTCAATATAATATGTATTACCTTGCTTATAACCATTAGGACCATATATATATAACAGAGTACCTGACTGAAAGTATATCTGTTACTCCAAGTCCCATTTATTTTCCAGTTCCAACTTGTGCCAGAAAAGTTTTGACCTCAATGAGATTTTAAGGTAACAAAGGGTGAAATCAAATCAGTTTCTTAGGACTGACAACTGTGAGTAGACTCGTAATGAGAATCATGAATCTATAGGCATGAGAGAGGGAGATTAAGAGAACTGAGAAGACCTGGAGAAGACTGTGTCAGATCATCTCCTGAAGTGTATCTCACAGAGTCTAATCTGTGTTTGATGCCGCCAGAGCAGATCTTCAAACAGAGACAGGCAGGCGGAGAGACAGACAGAGACAGAGACAGAGAGTGGACAGAGACAGAATCCAAATGTACTGACACAAACTCGAGCTACTGCTGGGTTTATTCTGCACCAGACTCTCCCGTGACCTTGCTGACCTTCGGCGAACAATAAAGCTTTAGTCGGATAGTCTGCTGCAGGTTCACAGATAGAGCAAACAGCGGATGATTGAAACGTAGCTCAGTTGTGTACGCTGCAACTCTGTGTGCCTAATTGAAGAGGCGGGGGTATCTATCACATGCTGATAGCGTCTACAGCACGCAGACGATTAGTCTGTCAGCAACGCTCAGCAGGCTAATCAGTTAGGGGTGGACCAAACTCCATAAAGAGATCTGATCAGCCTCTGACAAGGCCAACAGAAGAAGAATGTGTGTAGCTTTTTATTATGAAAAAGCTGAACAGGGAGATGGATGGCCAGAATTTAGCTTTGGCAAACTGCTCTCAGCTCCCACTGATGCAGGCTGATTAACGACTATATGATCCATCCCACATGGAAACAGGTGTGGAGGAAGAAGAGGATGAATGCAGTATAAATACATTTCTTCCACACCACAGTGAACTTTCCATAGATACATTTCTTAAATAATTACACATTGTAATAAATAAAGTGTTGTCAGTCCTCTCTAGAAAGGATATGGATTGTTCACATGATTAATAATGCATACACACTAAGTAAAAGGTTTTTTATTTTCAAAATGCTTGACATGGTAACAAGGCAATAGAGTGTCACCTTTAAAGCCCTGCACCTTTAAAGCCCTACACTGCTAAAGCCCTATACCGCTAAAGCCCTACACCTTTACAGCCCTACACCGCTAAAGCCCTATACCGCTAAAGCCCTAGACCGTTAATGCACTACATCTTTAAAGCCCTACGTTAAAGCTCTACACAGTTAAAGCCCTACACCACTAAAGCCCTACAACGCTAAAGCCCTAGACCATTAAAGCCCTACACCTTTAAAGCGCTACACCATAAAAGGCCTAGACCTTTAAAGCCGTACACTGTTAAAGCCCTACACTGCTAAAGCCCTACACCTTTAAAGCTCTACACAAGTGCACTGCCACTGGATCAGAATAGAGTTTAACAACAGAGAGCGCTGTTAACGCAGATATTGCACATTTTTAGGGGGGATGTTTTTGTTGCAGTAATAAACGTGGCAGCTGCAGTGACTCCTGATTGGGGCTTTTATAAGGCAGCAGACACACTTGGGGAGCGACTCATTCCAAACACACAGCAGCACCTGGCAGCCCTCATCAATCACTGCCTCACTGTGAACACCATTCTACAGCGGCCAGGTGGATCAGATCAGCCTTATTTACTCCCCTCAGTCCCCCACCCTTCACCTCCACACACACACCACACACACACACACATGCATACTACATATACACACTACACACACACACTACACATACACACACTACACATACACACACAGCGTACACACCACACACGCAGCACACACACACACACATCACAAAACACATACCATGCACACACACACACAAACATGCTCATCTATGTCCCCTGCTGATGGCTTATGGAGACCCATCACAATAGATTTAAGGAGGGCACAGAAGTCACCTGGTGGTAATGTTTGTTTTATAATCTCCCAGTGCCCCTTGTAAACATATTAAAAGATGAGCCATTAAGATCTTGCATCGTGGATACACAACCAGACGATCTACAAACAGGTTTTGTTTGACTTCAGTAATACACTTTGAAATGGAAAGACAGGGAGGTGAGTTTGCCATAGGACATGTAAACTGATGTTAGGATGGGTCATTTTGTAAAAAATGCTCCTTAATGGATTTTCTTAGACCAAAGGATCCCTGTTGATCACTGCTGACAGACGCTATAAGACAACTATGCAGGTAGATCTGACCAGTTTGTGATTATCATGAATTTCTTTCAAAGATTTCAAAAATCAACCAGAATTTTGTTTCCATCTTATACACTCAGCCTGAAAAAAAAAAACCCATCATGGGTTTGGTTCAGTACTGAGGATTTATTCATTCTAAATGCGACTGAACCTTTCTGTCTCACTTACATTGCCATTTGTCTCCAATATATTCCAATATGCCATTCAAGCCACAGTATTGACTAGAAGTCACCAGGAAAAATGAGCTGTGAGATGCCCTTATATGCCTGAAAAATGTAATCCAGTCAGACATAGCTAATCATGGCATTTCTTACTACATGTCCCGGGTTTAATCCTCCCATGTCAAAGATAGACACATGATCATGATGTCATTACCAACATCACTCAGCTTGTCAAGCTCTGCCAAGTTTATCGTAGTTCAATTGAGAACCACAAACTTGCTCAGGAATACCAGTTATAGATTCTCCTAGAAAAGGAGACTGAGAGAAGAAAAGCAAAGTAAAAATATGAAAAAGTAAAGATCATTTAGAGGCTGCAGTTTACGTAAAATATGTGGAAAGGTCAGCTGTCAGATGGCTTTAGTGCATTAAACTGTGGACATGGACTGTGGCACTTGGCTTTGCCTCTGAGCTGGAGGGTGTGGCCCAACATCCACAGCCCCGCCTATCAGACGCAAAAAGACATATATGGGAGAGATAATGTCCCCATGGATACGTTTACTGCAAATGTACATTTGACATAATTTCTCCAAGGATGAGATTAAACATTATAAGAAACAGCAGCATTTTGTTTGATTTTATTCTAATTAATGGCTTTTTCGACCAGAAAAACAAGATAAAGGTAACGTGGTACTAGAGAATATCTGTCCTATATCTGAATATTTGTTCAATATCTGAATATCTGTTCTATATCTGAATATATTCGGCCAGAGGAGGATGGGTTCCCCCGGTTCCTCTCAAGGTTTCTTCCTCTTGCACTTAGGGAGATTTTCCTTGCCACTGTCGACCTTGGTTTGGACTCGGACACTTGTAAAGCTGCTTTGTGACAACAACTGCTGTAAAAAGCGCTATATAAATAAAATTTTATTTGATTCGATATATCTGAATATCTGTGCTATATCTGAATATATGTGCTATATCTGAATATCTGTGCTATATTTGAATATATCTGAATATCTGTGCTATATCTGAATATCTGTGCTATATCTGAATATATCTGAATATCTGTGCTATATTTGAATATATCTGAATAACTGTGCTATATCTGAATATCTGTGCTATATCTGAATATCTGTGCTATATCTGAATATATGTGCTATATCCATTGCTTTTTGGTTCCTTACTGACCAGTCCTTATTGGTCCCCACTCGTAAATGTGATATGTGATATGTAAATGAAAATAGTTCAAAACTCTGTGTTGTTGTGCTACCTTAGAGCACATGTTAATGGCCGTGGTACCATAACTGTTTAACAACCTGTTGCACATTGTAGAGTTTAGGCAGCTCTTAAAAGAGCAGGGTTAGGGGAGGAAGCCCGACCCATTCTGAGATCACCTGTCTTCACTGTCATGTCACCAGTGCTCAGCTCTCTTCCCCCTGATCTGGCTTCTGTCACCCAACTCTGGGTCTGGAAACACAAGTGCATGTTCAGTCCAGTCCTGTCCAGTCCAGCCCAGCCTGGTCCAATCCAGTCCAGCCCAGTCCTGTCCAGCCCACTGTAGTCCAACCCAGTCATCCAGTCCAGCCCAGTCCGGACCAGTCCAGCCAAGTCCAGTCTTCCTCAGGACCACTAGCGATTGCTCTTGCAGCCTCATACTTTCCTTTCCTTCTCACAGATAACGCCCACTATAGGGCAATAGAACTATAGGGCTAAATAACAATAGGGCTATAGAACTATAGGGCTATACAACTATAGGGCTCGTTCTGCTTTCCTCTTTTCTTTCTCGGTCACCAAATGCACCCAGCAAGAAAACGAGGCAGCGGCCAAGCAAGCGTCTCCCTCCGGGTGGGCCCGAACCTGCCGTGGTGCGTGTGTAGGAGTGTGAGCGGTGGTGGTGGTGGGGGGGTTGGCCCAGGGGAGGCTATTAAACTGCAGCCGCTCACTCTCCTCTGCCGAGCGTAACAGCAGGTGAGGGTAAAAATAGTGAGGCATCTGTTAGAGCATGAGATTGCGAAACCCTTCCCCACGACTCAGTGGGGACTCAATTAAAATGTGCATTTTCCCCAGTGGCTTAGGGGATCACTGCTGCAGCCTTCCCTACTGAACCGGGCGGGCCCAGGTGAGTCCGGCTCAGGTACGAGGAAGGAGTCTTTGGCTTGGGGGGGAAGGGGGGGGGGGGGGGGGGTTAGGCGTACTAGTGACATATGCCACTGCAACCTTTCACTTCCCACTGTCAAAGACCCTTTGAGCTCCGGTCGTTTCATTCCTTCTCCTTTACCGTCCTAAACTCTTCTTAAAACTATACTTGCGGTCTTCCAAAGAAACGTGCTGATATGAAAGCCCTCACAATATATTTTTATATGCAAGAGTCATCTTGCAAAAAGGTCTAGTCGTCTGACACAAACATCCTCACACTGGAGACATCTACATGAGATTTCTTATAATCAAGTTAATCACATTTGCGTGTTTGCAGAGCAAAGACCTCAGTGCCTGTCAGAACAGGTGCACTCTCCTTCACACATTTGTACCCTACCAGGACCTCATAATTATCCACTCCAAATCCTGGGCTGAATTAGTTGAAAATGTTTCGGATACCAGCTTGAATGCCACCTGCCACATGGAACATTCAGGATAGAAGAATCTTTGGCCTAATCAAGATCTGACAACGAATCTCTCTTCCAAACATTAGAGTCTCCGTCAACTAATCACTGCCAATAGAGCCAAGCAAACAAGTTTTGTTTGAATTTAGTTTTACTTCATCATCTTCAGAAACAAGCCCTTTACACAAACACAACCCTCTTCCCATCCCTCTATAAATAAAAACACCACTTTTAGAAGTGGCTACATGTGCATTTGTTAGCAGGACATGAGAGTGTATGGTAAGCCCTTGTGGCAGGTTTCTCAGGTGTATTAGCAGAGACTCTGAATGCACCTGAGTCTATAGTTATATCCGCTCAATGGCTGCTATCTGTGACCACCAGCTGAATGCGTTTCCACACTTAACCCTCCTCGTTGGAAGCATCTGCTATAAATTGCCTGACAGCACAGGCATCTCGGCTGCGTGGGAGGCACAGAGGGAGGACACTCGGAGGAGCGGTTTGACACTGAGCCACACACTTAAGAAATACTCCAGTCCTGGGCCCTGTTTCATTACTGTTTTTAGCACGCCCTCGCCGACTTTCCCTCACCACTTTCCCTTGGGGGAATCCCCGCCGCCATCTTAAGGGCTGTTCTGTTGCTTTATCATCTTGAGTGCACTTCTGTAGATGGCCCCTCGTAGGGCTGAGGGATAGAGTCAGCATAACTGCAGACTTTAGGAGTGCAGCCCTTGCCCAGAGGGACTGTGACCTGAAGAAAAAAGCCAAAGCAGTACATTTGCATAAAACCATCACATTCGGTTTTATTCATAGCGGATTTGATGTAGCCTGTTCCATCTGCATAACAGCTCATTACTTACCCTGGATGCTCTGTCCCACCTACACCGCACATGTTTCAAACGTATCTGTTAAGCTTCTGTTAACATGAGCGCATTTTCTTTCTGTTTTCTTTTTTCTCCTGTGACTAGCTTAAAAATAAAATTACACATGCAAATCAGACCTTAAATACAGTTTTGGGTCCAGTTTTTGGAAAACACTGGTAGGTATTTAAGCACTTAACATAACTGATTGGTTATTTTGCTACCATAAAAAGGATGATAAAGGTATTTGGTAAGGAATGGTAAACATATTTGGTAAACACTGATAAAGGTATTTGGTAAAGGAATGATAAAGTTATTTGGTAAAGGAATTATAAAGGTATTTAGTAAAGGAATGATAAAGGTATTTGGTAAAGGATGATAAAGGTATTTGGTAAAGGAATGATGATACCCATGTTCAGTGAGAAATGAGGTAACAGTGATTACAAAATCCAGCAAGAGATAAACAAGAATTTATATTTCAAGTTTGTAATTAAAGACTTCTGACCAAGGGTTATGAAGGCAGAGGCTCTGAATGCTGCCGGGGCAATGCTGATCTTACTGAAAAACCCTCAGAGGCATAATTTTCACTTATGAGGAAAAATCTAGTTTTCAGGTCTAACTTCCACTTACGTATGTAGTTGATTTGCACTTCAGAGCCATGGGGGGCACGTTAATGAAGGAGAGCTAATAAAAGCGATAAATTAGCACTCTGCTCCCATCATGTGAGTATGAACCCTACTCACATCTGTGTAGCTGCATCACCAGTCACTTGCACCAGTATCATAGCAGCTTCATCCATGTCATCGGCTCATTTGCTAATTTGACAAATTACAAAATAAAGGTATTTAGTTTGTCATTACATTTTGTTCGATATGTGATGCTACAAAAACTTCCATAGATTTGATTCCATAGATCAAAAAAGGTACAATTTCATAAATTAATAAGTAAATAAAACACGAGTTATGTTACGTGGAGTCTTCCACATTAGAATGTAATTACAAATATGTGTTCTGTATTACACATAGGAGTGATCCATGCAGTTGAGTGGCTCTTCAAAAGTGGTTTCATGTAAATGCTATTTGGTTAATTGTAAATGCTATTTGGTTTGCGGCTTAAAACAAATCTGCTTGAGAGCTCCTTCCCCACTCAGGAACCGTCAGGCATGTGCACCAGGGAGATCTGATGGAGATCCAGCAAGTGCTCCAGGGAGATCTCATGGAGATCTGGCCATGTGCACCAGGGAGTTCTCAGTGAAAAGCAGCCGTGTGCTCCAGGGAGTTCTTAGGGACATCCGGCCATGTGCTCCAGGGAGATCTGTGAGAAGCAGCCTACAAAATCATATCCCCATGTACCTGAAACCAGTCCGTAATAAAAACATGAAAGACACACTAGACACTGGAAAAACTGCTTGATCAGACCGTTTTTCTGAACCTGAACTGCCAGCTTACTAAGTAAGTGGTGAGGAAAGCTACTGTGATACCCACAGCAACAGTGAAAGACTTGCAGATAAGAATGAATGAAATAGGAGAACTACATGAGGCCGACTTTACTCATGGTGCTTTTCTGACCAGGAAAAAACACACTGCCTCGAGCCCATATGAATAAAACAGCTCACGATACACACTTTAGAAAAACAGCAGTGCTTTGCATCCTAATGCTTGTAGCTGATCATATTTCAAATTTTGCCCTCAACATTTAACCACATCACAACGCGCCTGCCAAACCTGCACCCCCCATATCCTACTGCTGCTACTTACATTCTGTCACAAGGCTAATTTTAACTGTACCTCACTATGACAACGCTAAGGGTCTCAATTTCAAATGCAGTCCTGGATTTTGTAATTACTTTGATCAATAAATTAAGAGGCATTCAAATTATAGTGCCAGATATCCGAGTCCCAGTTTTTCACCCTGGTTTCCCTAGGAACCAGTTACATCAACAGTGAAGCTAAGCACCTCCATTAACTGTCAGCTAACTACGATCGATCACAAATTCCAGGTGAAGAACAACCAGCCTTCTGAACACCCTTTTCTTATTGATATGATTTTGTCAGCTGGGAAGGAGAAAAAAAAACCTCAGGGGTTTTCTGAAAAAGTAGAACACTTTTCAACTTTGAAAAGTGCTCCGTTCTGTCAAAAAAGCAAGCTGCTACAGTGCACGTTAAAGAGCAGCCGGCTGACTAGCGCGCAGGCGCGGGCTGTGTGCTAGCCTGCAAAGAACAGAGACGCTGTGCTAACAAGACCATTTCAAAAGCCCACGGAGTCTGCAGCAGGGCTCCAAACTAGCCCTCAAAGACAGAAACACAGCGAACCGAAATGTCTGTTTTCATCTGACCACAGGAACGGCAAAACAAACATTCTGTTTTACATACTAAGCCCTGTAGTTGATGCCTAGCGAACACAGAGCAAGTCTCCCTTCAGTGAAACATGGTGCTTAATGGGATTACGCTGTGAAGTTGCTCCTCAGTAACAAGGAAGGCTCGGCAAACTGCTGCACAAATGGATGAAACACAGCATAGGCCTACAGTCTCAGTAAAGTAAATCTCCTCCAGCTTAGGAACAATGTCAAACTGGGGAAATCATTATAGATATTTCTCATGCACAACAAGATCCAGATCACAAAATGGAAAATATTTTAGAATAGCTTCAGAAAAAAAAAAGTGACAAGCAGTACCTTCTGCTAAACTGCACGGCTCAAGAAAACCTGGTAAACTTGTTAAGTGGAAGGGAGAAAGCTTATCGTGATTATGTGAGTAAAATTGGTAGAACTGCTTAAAAAGACTCAGGAAATATTGTATCATGGGTATGAATATTCATGGTGTGCTTGCTGGAATTTTTGTATCCCACCAGGCTTTCACGCCTCACACTTCCTGCCTCATTGAAATACTTTTGGCTTCAAGTTTTTAATGTTTTTTTAATTTACTTTTTGCACAAACTTGGATATAGTTAAAGTATGAATACTTTTACACGCCATGTGCATGTCAAGTGTATGCACTAACATTTGTTATTTTAATTAGGAAAATGTTCTTTTGTAAATAAGGCTGAACGTGCTGTACTTGGTAAGAGTTTTATGATGTTAATCAGTACCATTGTAAACTCTTCAGCACTAACCCTACACCAGCACGCTCCACTGTAAACTCTTCAGCACTAAGCCTACACCAGCACGCTCCACTGTAAACACTTCAGCACTAACCCTACACCAGCACGCACTGTAAACTCTTCAGCACTAACCCTACACCAGCACACTCCACTGTAAACTCTTCAGCACTAACCCTACACCAGCACGCTCCACTGTAAACACTTCAGCACTAACCCTACACCAGCATGCACTGTAAACTCTTCAGCACTAACCCTACACCAGCACACTCCACTGTAAACTCTTCAGCACTAACCCTACACCAGCACGCTCCACTGTAAACACTTCAGCACTAACCCTACACCAGCAAGCTCCACTGTAAACACTTCAGCACTAACCCTACACCAGCACGCTCCTCTGTAAACACCTCAGCACTAACACTACACCAGCACACTCCACTGTAAACTCTTCAGCACTAAACCTACACCAGCACGCTCCACTGTAAACACTTCAGCACTAACCCTACACCAGCACGCTCCACTGTAAACTCTTCAGCACTAACCCTACACCAGCACGCTCCACTGCCTATGCCGACAGGTGCTGAGCACGAAGACACCAGACTTGGTTGGCATCTCTTTGCTCTTTCACACTCAGCAATGCAAATGATTTCCTGTTTCTAAACCATATGGGTTGTGACTTGCCGAAGGCGCTCCACAGGGCTTACCAGGCTTCCAGGGAGTTGTGTCTACCCCCGACTGCCTTTTCAAGGTGGCACCACAACGTTGCCTTGACAAAATGGCTGTGCAGTGGCAGTCTGAAGCATGGGAACAAAATGGACACGACAGGGTGCACTAACCGAGTCCAGACTCTGCTCCGCTAAAAGCCGTGCGAGTGCAACGGACGCTTCGCTATCAACCGGGAATCCAGCGGCCGGCATGACACCCTTTTTCAATAACTACCCCCAACGTAAACACAGTGAGTGACACGCTCTCGTTCAGCGTGGGCTCGTGCCCGTCACGTCTCCGTCAATCTCACAGTTGCCACTTGTCCTCCATTCGGGTCCTCGCGGAACACAGGCCGTTCGAGTCGGAGCTGGGTGAAATTACTCAGACAGGTAATATCTTGACTTCAGTGATAAAAGGGACTTTTATGGACAATTTTCCCTTCAGATGGTTATGGTTTCAATGCTCCTCCAGCTAACTTTAGAACTTTAGTCCCTTTCAACCTTCTCTTCGGTCCGTGTTCTACTCTCTCCTTCCCCGGAGGCCGGCTACCTGAGATTTTAATTACTGTTTTTCTGAAATGACTCTGACTTCTACCACCTGCAGGTGAGTCCATTCTGCCGTGACATAATGGCTCTCAGTTAAAAGTAATTAGTACCTAGGGAGAAAGGTGTACCAGGGCAAGGAAACAACTGTCAAGCCACTACCTTCAAATATGTGCCAGGGTGTCAGAGTTCCTACCAGACAAGAAGAGCGGGAGAGATGTCTGGCACAGAGGACAGGTGGTTTGTTATGGAGCATGATCTTGTAAAGCCGTGTTAATGAACATTGATTTTGACCGCGCTGGTTATTGGTGTCTGCTTACAGGGACGCACAGGGCAAAATAAAGACAACATCAATGTTTAATATAATTACTAGCACAGAAGAGTTATTCTAATGTGTTGTGTTGGTGTATGCTTAATTGTAAAATAAAATATAATTGCAAGCAGCAATTACTGGGGTCCAGGCATTTGTTCACCAAGTGGAGAGTATAACTGCAGCCAATTAATTGGAAACAATGCATCATTGTGTAGTATGCAGAGGGATTTCTCCACATTCTTGATTTCGTACTGGCTTCATACCGATATTGCTGTGGCTGCATCACGGCTGCTGAATTTTGATTAGTCATAATCATCCATGGTTCATTAAATATCAAAGATCTTTGCTGCCTGAGCAAACATAGCATATGGTGGTTCTTTTTCCAGTTTATAGTGGACAGGTCTATAGTATATCAGTGCAATATACTCAGAACGCATTAATATAGTTTTAGTGAAAAACATTTATATTTTCATTAAGCTTATTTTATATTATAAAAGGTATTTTGTTAATATAAACAATGTTTAAAAATGACTACCAAAATAATCTGTAAAAAATATTTTAGAAGTGGAAAACTACCAAATATCCATGTAAAAAGTGAATTATAACTACTTTAAATACTTTTAAGCATTGCACTTTAAAGCATTGCACTTTTTAAAGTGGAGTGACTCTGAAGAGTTTTAATGAGTTGATTTCTGTCATGTCAGTGTTGCAAATCTGAGATAAAGCAGCAGTGTTCCTGTACTGTAAATTAAGAAACCCATAAGAGCTGAAAATAACCTGCATCTCAAGACTGTAAACACAAAGCAGAGAAAAGAGTGGAGTTTACATGTTTAGAAAGACGGATATCCTGGAGCTTGAAGGTTGTTTTGGGCCAGACATTTATCAGTGGAATGAGTTGGCCTCTGACAGAGCTCGAAGCACCCTGGATATTAACTCTGCAGTGGGCATCGTCAGACTCCGCCCCACTCACACGCCCATCATCGCAATGGGCCAATGAGCAATGCCCCTTCCTTCTGGCCACAGTACATCACAAAGCTGCCTCGCCACACGGCGACAGCCGTGACCTTGTTTGAATGTGAAAGTGAGACATCCACTTTTAAGTTGTAAAGCTGTGAAGCCGTATTACAGTTCTTCTTCTGCACGTTTACCCTTGAACATGGACATATATATATATATATATATATTTAAAAAAAGATGAATCAACAAACCCTGAGCCATCATCACACAGGTACTGCATCACACAGGTACGTAGCAGCTCCAAAACAGCTTCCCATTTGGTGAGTCAGTGGATCTTTGTTTACGTAACAGTAGCAGTCACCGTGAGGGAAGAGTGATGAATTGAAATCTCCACCCTTCTAAACTTCCCTAGGCAAACGTCCTTAGAAAGTAAGAGGCCTCACCATTTTGGATACGTCAACACCTTGTTTTTTGTACAAGTCTTAAGCCCAATCCTCATGCTCCAGGGCACCACTAAATGAACTCTTGAAAAGTATTTTGGATTATATATCAAAGTAATTGGCAATTAGGATTTGCTTAATGGCATAAAACACTTAACTAATCACTAAGATGCAGTCAGTTTTTAATTTTGAGCTTGAGTTTCTAAAAAGAAAGAAGAAAAGTCTAATAATTTTCAGTTACATTCAGCCCAATATTTGATTTACAATAAACAGATTTTCTGCCAGACGATGTGTGATAAATAAGGGGTTACAAGGGCTGTCTCCAGCCATTACAGACATGTTGTCCTCCTCCTGTCCCTCATGAGGACATCATCGCGGCTCTGACTCCTGTCCAGGTTGCTCTGATCTCCAGCCCTGCTGGCTGTGACCCCATTAGCATACTGGGGTAAACAGGCATCTCTTTCCATACTGAATGAAGCTCGTCTGAACGGAATGGGCCTGGTAGAACTCGCCCTTGACCGATCATGCCTGACGAGAGAAATGTTTTCTTCGGTAATCACTGTGGTTAAAATTAGAAAAGGTTAGTCCAAGATCAGGGTTAAAGGCGATGCCTCAACCTCAGTCTCCTACTAATCATCCCCCAGCCACAGCTGGAACACTGCCAGTCCACTCGGAGTTCATTTCCTGCTCCGAACTCACCTACTGGTATTTCATTAAAGCTCAGTGGCCACATGCAAACTGTGATTAAATGTAAACAAATAGAAAAGGCTTCATTGATGTTACCATTTTGATTTCCAGAACAGTTAAAAGCTAAGCAAATATAAAGGCATCGTTTTAAAATGCCATTTTTATTGTATTCAGGGAGCGCGGTAGAAACGGGCCACCCCCAGCTGACCACGCCTGTCCTACTGTATGCTGGAAGGCTGAAGTTATTGGGAGCCGGGCAGTGCCGCGGCTAAAGTCCTTCTCCTCTAGCCTGTGGCAGTCTCTCCATTTGATAATACTCCTCTGACACAGAAGACTGTTCAAACGAGAGCTGAAAGCCCTGCTATTAATGGCCCACTCTTTAGACGCTGGGACGAATCACTGGGCCTAACCCTCTCCCTGGGCTACTCCATTTGTACTTTGTCTGTGTCCCAGTGGCCCAGTCACACTGAGTAAACAACATGGAGCAGTGAGAATGGGCTCTCCTCTGCCCTTTCCTTTCTAATTTAGACATCCCGGCTTCACAGCTGAGAGACATTAGGGAGCGTGGCTAAAGAGTCGGACCAGAAGCATGGCGAGATTGTAGCTCCGTCTCCGAGCTCCTGCTCTCGCCTTCCACTGCGTCCCGGCAAAACGAATCATCCCTGCCAGAGGAGACAGGTGCCATGTGCTCCTCGAGATAGCAGATGAGATTTATGCAATGAGAGATGAGACGCTCTGTTCAGCAGAACACGGCGACGGCTAAAATTGAATACGCGGTGCACGGCGGAGGGCTACGATCGATGGCAGGTTCTCGAGCAGACTTTGAATAGAGAAGCAGTGGTGGTAATAATAATGATCTTCATCATCATTCAAGTCTGTTGGGCACAGCAGCACCGGCAGGACGGCCAGAAACTCTCCGTGTTCCACTCAGCAGCAGGGATTCCTTTGATAAAGTTGAAGTTGTAATATTGATAGCGATGAGAGAGCAAAACTCGCCCGAAAGCTCTTTTGCTGCATCGAATATTCTCTCCTCAGTTAGATAGATTATTTTTCATCGACTCAGAAAGAATGTGTTATGGAGGGCTGGTAAACAACTAGCTTCTGAACATCCAGGCAAAATGCAGATCCCCCGTCTGATGGGAACGCCTTGTGTGGAGGGAGCGGAGACAAAGCTCCTACCGTCCTAATTATCATGCCAGCTCGGTCTAAAGCCGAAGAGCACCCTTCCAGATGAGATCGGATAAATTTTAATCTCTTCCCATCAGCAAGCGGACGGGGGCGGGAGACTGAGGAGTAGTGACCTCCTCGTGAAGCAAGGACGTCTCCGGGTGCAGCTGGGCCGCGTGGTGGTGGCACCGTCCCAGCCGGGTCAGGACGGACCACAAGCTAACGAGGCCCACGCAGAAGCAGACTGGGCACGCCGGCCGTGCTCTGCTCCCTCACGCTCAGTAGCCGCGTAGAGGACTGATCACATTACGATTGGAGCAGTTTCCAGAGAGAGAGAGAGAGAGAGAGAGAGAGAGAGAGAGAGAGAGAGAGAGAGAGAGAGAGAGAGAGAGAGAGAGAGAGAGAGAGAGAGAGAACGGGTGGGTGTGGGAGGGATGGCTAATGCAGGGTAATATTATCCATAAAGGCTTTCGTGAGATCTTACATTTGATTAAACTCATACACACCTGATTCATCTTTAAAAAGAATACACAGCTGGTATTAACAAAGCGTTCAATGTAGGTACTAACGTCACCAGTGTGAACAGACAAAAAAACATCATATCTGCTGAAGACACAAAAAGGTCTTTTTTTCCTAAAAACAATAAAGGGGCATGAAACCACATCTGTGGACACCGCACTGTTCTTATACAGACGGGCCAAGTAAGAAGCTGCGTTGAAATGCTGCCATCTAGGGCTTCAAATTCAGTACTGCAGTAGTTTTGCCAGGCGTCTCACCCTCCTCCCCTGCAGCACTCCAAATGTTTTACACCCAGATGCACCAACAGTGACACAGAAGAAATTCTAGATACAATATACACAAACATAAAATCATACCCACAAACATAAAAGCAGACCCACATTATTTCTCTCAACGGTCCACAGACTTTTGAACCAAAAGAGGCTTCATTACCCAAACGAGAAAGGGCAGTAAGGCTCACAATGGCCCACAGTAACCATGGCACCCCTCACGGTTGCCTAATTGGGAGGTTTCCATAAACCAATAGCAACTAGTTTAGGCATTTCCAGTAAGCTGGAGATTGCTATTGGCATTCCAGGCAGAACATGGTCAATGAAAGCTCTGAGAGGAAATGAAGTTTATTAAGACAGAGTGCCATCTAGGTGAACTGAAACTTCCTCAACCAATTGCAGCAACTGCATCTCTCTCTCTCTCTCTCTCTCTCTCTCTCTCTCTCTCTCTCCTTAAACTGACTATTAGTTGTAAACGTAGTGACTGCTGTTGTCTCGCATGAGGACGAACACATTTCCTCAGTGTAACACACCTCCTTCTGACAATCCAGTTTCCTTCTTGCTCATTGTAGTCTTTACCTCTATTGATTTGGATCATAGATAAGAAGACTAAATCTCCCCGTGAGCTTTAAATCTCTCCACTCCCTGTGCCACTGTACTCACTTACAGCTTTCTGCTACAGTAAATGATCGCGTGTCACGTGCTTCTCAGGACCCGTCCGTCTGCCACAGTCCGAGTCCGCGTCAGCCGCCGCGCGAGATTGTGAAGCCGCGTGACCGCTGGCACGAGCACTCTTCTCCTTCAGGGGTCCGAGCTTGGGCCAGACCCGCCACCGGTCATACGGCTACTTATACGTGTGTGGGCACTGCAATGAAGCTCCGTATAGATTACACGTTTGAGAACGCTTTACGTTAACGTGATGTTTATTAAAGGCTGACAACGTAGTAATCTCAATTCCTGGATGATCTGCGGCCTAATGTAGGCACACGTTCCACCTTCGGAGGAATAAACGTGGCTCATCATGACATAACATCTAAAATGTGGTTGTAATCAGAAGTAAATGCGACAATCTGATTGTGAAAGCGATGAAGTCCACCATTAACGGCCATCTTTGTTATTAGAGCTGCAAAACGGGTGCTCGTCTGTTTAAGTGTTACATGATGACACTGGTGGCACATCACACACTCATCTGGCACATCACCAATGTTGACAAAGATTAAAAGACAGAACTTTTGCTAAACACACATAGGAGGGCCCCAAGGCAAAATACAGATGTTCCTGTTTACGGGGTTCCTGAGCCAGCCAGCAGATGTTCGGCGTCAACCTGTATCAAATATTGACCGGCAAGCCACCGCTTGGCAACGTCTCTGCCCGCCCTAATCACAAACGCTCATCTTCTCGCAGCGTTTGTGGGGTAATCAGTCTCTTGCTACATGAGACTAAGGAACCGTGTAACCTTCTGAACTTGACACTCCAACAACTCCAGGGGATCAGACACGTAACACACACATTCACACACTAGATTTAAGCATGCCTGCATATGCGAGAGACAGACTAAATATTCATAGAAAACCATAATAAAAGTCTGTATTTAAGACCCACATGTGGTGTATGCCTTTGATTACAACAATAATCTGTACATTAGCCAAAATAATCACTGTAAATAACTCCAGTCATATAATTGAAATGATTGAGTCTATCATAAGACATGGTACTCGGTGTACCAGAAGAGCACGTTATGATAAACAGGTCTACTACAAACTGCCACAGGAATATCACAAGATGATAAATGTTCCTTTTGTGAAGGACAACGTAGACTGTTTACTAGAGCAAATGATGGTATGCTGAAGCCATTGCTCTCATCCGCCAGGGTGGATGCCGTCATCATAACTGCAAAATTAAGTATCGGTCTGTCCAACGTGTCCCACTGGTTCTAGAAGGCACTCCAGTCCATGAGAAAAGAGACCTGCTTCGGCGGCGGCAGAGGCTGGAACTGGAATCACATGACCATTCTTCTCAAGGTGCACGAACTGGAGCTTATAGTCAAGACACCATTTAATGATCAACAACACCTCATTCCCCCGTCCATTTACGTATACAAAGAACAAGTTTGTTTGCGTCATGTTTAGTGATGGTGAACATCCACAGTGTGGCGCATGTCCACAGAGGAGATGTTTAGAAGAAGGTTTCCCTGCACAAAGGGCATGTCGACTTGTTGCTTGATGTGAACCATTTGTACTGAAAAGATAAAAAGATAGAAGAATGAATGACCTGGCTCGTTATTGGTCAGCGTGTGTGTGTGTGTGTGTGTGTGTGTGTGTGTGTGTGTGTGTGTGTGTGTGTGTGTGTGTGTGTTGAAGTGGCGCACTCACCAGGCACGCAGAGTGGAACCTTTTCTTGCAGGTGCGACAGGCTTTCTTGGGCAGCGAGTAGTTGGAGCCGTGAATGACGGAGAAGCAGATCATACAGTCTTCCACTCCCTCAAAGCGCTTGTCCACATTATTCTTCCACAGAGACAAACCCTCCATAATACTGCCATTCTACACACAGCAAGGGCAAAGAAATAATAATGGCCTCAAGTTACATGGGTTTCGTAAGCACCGGTGACCTCAAGTTTTATGGTTACCTTGTTAGAGTCGGGAAATATATCAGTAGGTGTACATTTACATAGATGCAAATGCTGTTGGGTCTATGTCCTGTGTGAGGTAGGTCATTTAAATGTGTACTACTCTATCATTATCTCAATTGTTATCAAATTCCTTACTAACTGCATAGTCACAAGGCAGCTTTGCATTTTGTTTACTGGGTCTGTGGAACTCGCCCTAAACCCAAATGGTGTAAAATCAAACAGGAACAAACATAAGGCATGACAAGTGAGGTGGAGCTGTGTGGGGGAGCGTGGTGTGGAGCTCCACCCGGTGTGGAAGCTGTGTGGGGGTGGAGGGGAGCGTGGTGTGGAGCTCCACCCGGTGTGGAAGCTGTGTGGGGGTGGAGGGGAGCGTGGTGTGGAGCTCCACCCGGTGTGGAAGCTGTGTGGGGGTGGAGGGGAGCGTGGTGTGGAGCTCCACCTGGTGGGTGAGGTAGGTGCTGAGCTGCAGCATCCAATTCCTCCACTGCTGCACGGCCACCCCCACCCTGCGGCCGCTCTCCACCGAGATGGAGCCCAGAGGGTAGTTCTGCGGTAGCTGGATCACCAGCTCGATGAAGATGTCGTCCACCGAGTACGTGGCGATCACCTCACGCGTGGCCGAGCGAGCCTTTACCTGCAAAACACGGCCCGATATCAGCCATCACAGACCGAAGAACAAGACCACAGACATCCTGGAGGTTAGGGTTGGACAACCTCAAACATAAACTGAATGGGGTTGGGATTTATGTTTTGCATCTTTGTCTCACCGTCATGCTCTGGAAGGTCTGTGTGCTGGACTGCACCGATGCGATCTCCTGTGCCGAGAGCACTCCAGTCACATACTTGCTGGTGAACTTGTCCACAGCGCTGAACACACGCTTCTCCTGGCTGTTCCACCACAGACGTACCATGGCCGGCAGGTCCTTCAAAGCAGCGTAATACACGGAGCAGGCCAGATGGGGAACTTCAAACCGCAAGCCTTCGTTTTCTGTCACACAAGGAAGCATAAACGCACGCACGAGGTGAACGCACGAGGTGAACGCACGAGGTAGCTGACGCTACAACACGGCGCCCTGAAGGCAGAGACGTGCAGCCGTCACCGCGTGTGTAAGCGCAAAGTGTCTCCTCGTGGGACGAGCGAATCTAACGTGAACAAAACGAGAGCGGCGTTCGCACACTCACGACGCAGCGACAGCGTCGAGTCCTCGGTGAAGAAGCTTTTGGGCTCCTTTCCGGCTGCTTCCGCCGGCTGCCCGGGGAGGCTCGGGTTCTCCGGCATGAGCCGGAAGAGATGCAGAAGCAGGTTATGCAGGCAGCGGCTCTTCTTCAGATGCAGGGAGTACCGCACACGCAGCTAGAACAAAAAACAACAGCGCCACCAACATCAGGGGATGAGCAAACACACGCACGGGTGGGGAACGCACGCTCTGAAACCCTAACCTAGGGTTCCAAACCATGCAGGCCAACATTTGGATAAAAACAAACTCTAGGTTGGCAAAAAAACTAGAAGTAAGCAGCAGGTTCTGTGCCGGGGAGATGTCCGAGCGGTCAACAATAGCCTCGCGTCTGTTAGACTTGAACAGCACTGCGCTAGTAAACACAGTCGGCAGGGCTGGTGCTGAAGTGAAGTAATCTCTAGGGTTCAGGAACCGGTGTGCAGGACAATAGGAACCAGAGCTACCGGGTCTGTTCAATGTAGAACTGCCTGCATCTTGTGCTGCTGGCGCTTTTAACAACACACGGTGTGCTTACAAATTTACACAAATATGTACAGGATTCAAAAGGGTCGACCGCCCGGGGGCCCCTGTACGCGCCGTACCTGGGAGGGGGCGGCCTTGAAGAAGGCAAGGAGGAGCTTCCAGGCCAGGAGGTATCCCAGAATGCAACAGTGCTCCGTGCTGAGGGGGACCACCACGGCACACTCGCCCACCTGCACGCTCCCCAGAACACCCTCCAGCAGTTCGGCCGCCCCACTGACCACACTCATTATTGCTGCTGGGGGAGACCTGCACACAGGGCACACGGACGGGTACTGACCCAACACTCTCACTGTTTACACATCAGGCAACGAAAGACAATCGCCAACGATTTGGCAAAAAAACCCAAACCCAACAACAAAACGCCACAAGAATGACAAACTTTTGAAAAGTTGTGCGCCAGCGAACCAGTGCACGCACAAACACTTACAAGCTTGGCTCTTCCTCCTCATCATCGTCATCACATTTGGCATTGTCACTTTCACAGTCACTTTCTGGTAACAGAGGCATGACCCTGAGAAAACATCAGTGGAAAAACAACACAGTCACCGAGTCCATTAACATTACTGGTGTTGAGTAGATTAACATTACTGTCAAGGCTCTGACTTGTGCAGCATGTGGTAGACGGTCAGTTGGAGGGGGCGGGCCTTGGCCAGCAGCAGGGGGGCCAGCGTGTTCAGCAGGGTCTGCAGCGTCTCCGGCAGGCCGCTCCTCTGGTCGGCCACGAAGCGCGCCGGGAGTTTGTTGTGCGTGAGCAACCGGACGGGCACGTGGACCAGCGCCTCACCCACAGACGTAACCACAGCCAGCGGGAACAGCAGGTCGTCCGGATCCGGAAACTTCCCTGCGGAGCAGAGGACGTCCGCTTAGCCCCGGCTTTGCTCGGGAATTACAACTTAAATTAGTAAAGGTTTGGTTTTGGTTGGTTGGTAAATGGAGCAGGACCCACCGGGAATGCTGACTAAGAGGGGCAGCAGCAGAGAGTGGACCCCCTCTACAAAAAACTCCTGCCATTCTGAGCTGAGCTCTGGGGGCAGTTGCTCCACCACACCAGCAGGGGGCGCTGTGAAGAACTCCGTGAGCGTCACAATCAGCTCACAGTTGGCGCATACAAACTGCTGCACCCAGGGATTCCAGAAAGACCCAGTGTTTTCGTTGGCGGTCTATGGACAGAATAAAAACACACATACACATGGACAGATTCTAGTAATGCCTTAAACAAATGAGCTTAAACACATTAGAACACATTACTAACTTTGTTAGACTGCTAAGATCATCTCACCTCTAGCCAAGCCAGCATGGAGCAGAGCAGGAAGTCCCAGTGTGTGCTACCCAGGACCGTGGGAGACGACCGCACCAGCCTGCACAGGAAACGCATCATCTCCACAGGCAGGGCGAGCTCTGTGGCAGACACCTGCCCCAGGTCCCTGAGGGGCAGACGCAGGCTCAGATCATAAAGGGATCTGCAGTTTCACTCACGTCTTACAGACTGACAGACTTACTGTCACGTGCATCAGGTCTAGAAAGAAACTGATCACTAAAAAAATAACACTCACTAAACTGAAAATGAATTCAAAAGATGAATTCTGGAGCATGCACACACACTTTTAACTATACACAGCTATACACACACACACACACACACACACACACACCTGCTAAACAGGAACCACTCCTCTCTGCTGGTGCGGAACTCCAGCATGGTGGCTATGATCGCGAGCAGAATCTCTTCATCAACAGGAGTTGCAGCTTGCAGACAGCAGTTCAGCACAGCCAGACACGCCCACACACCTGCAATCAAAACCACGCGACTCCTCTCTTAAACACAGCTCAACAGGACTGTGGTCTAAACAACACCACATCACCAGTAGTGTGGGGGGGGTGCGATTGAGCATGAGGGGGTAGGGAGAGGGGGAGTGTTGGGGGGGGGGGGGGGGGGGGGGGGGACCTGACTCACTGTGGCCGTAGTCCTTCTCCGTCTCCTGCCAGTTGAGCAGGTCAGCCACAGACAAAGCGATGAGCTCTTCTCTCTCTACAGTGTCCATCCAGGGACACAGCACCTGAATGGTGCTCACAGCGTGTTCTGAGAGAGGGTAGAAACTTGAGACACACACACACACACACACACACAGCGTGTCAGAGATGAAACGTGGTTTTGGATCGTTCCACTGTGTTTGCGGGGTCATGATGGAGTGCCAACAGCTTTAACGCCGGTGTATCCTGACAGACAGACGATGACGTTAGGGTTAAGGATGGGGTTTAGGGTTAGGGCTAGGGTTAAGGATGGGGTTTAGGGTTAGGGCTAGGGTTAAGTATGGAGTTTAGGGTTAGGGCTAGGGTTAAGTATAGGGTTTAGGGTTAGGGCTAGGGTTAAGGATGGGGTTTAGGGTTAGGGCTAGGGTTAAGTATAGGATTTAGGGTTAGGGCTAGGGTTAAGGATGGGGTTTAGGGTTAGGGCTAGGGTTAAGGATGGGGTTTAGGGTTAGGGCTGGGGTTAAGGATGGGGTTTAGGGTTAGGGCTAGGGTTAAGGATGGGGTTTAGGGTTAGGGCTAGGGTTAAGGATGGGGTTTAGGGTTAGGGATAGGGTTAAGTACAGGGTTTAGGGTTAGGGCTAGGGTTAAGTACAGGGTTTAGGGTTAGGGTTAAGTACAGGGTTTAGGGTTAGGGATAGCGTTAAGGACGGGGTTTAGGGTTAGGGATAGGGTTAAGTACAGGGTTTAGGGTTAGGGATAGGGTTAAGGATGGGGTTTAGGGTTAGGGCTAGGGTTAAGGATGGGGTTTAGGGTTAGGGATAGGTTACACTCTCTCCGCCGTATCTACAGTGATGCTCTTTTGTGTGAGGCTTCCCTTACCTCTCCACATTACCATAGAGACCCTTAATGATGGAGCCAGCTGGCCTGCCCTTCTGAATGTAGGTTCCCAGCGTCAGTGACCAGAGCGCACCGTCCTCCTGCGACCTGAGACCCATCCAGATTAAAGCTCTTGGATTAATTACCCTTGTTAAAATAAAATCTAGGAGATCTACAATCAAGACCCTGCATATGTGCATCGAAACACGGACATTAGTAACTGTGGACAGACTCATTAGAAAACTACCAACGTTGTGCAAATGGAGCAGATTAGAACGTGGGAGCAGGCGAGCACGTTCACCTCGTGAAGAGCGTGTCCAGAACCCCAGCTGCTGATGGGCTGTACAGGCCTTCAGAGAAGTTCCACTCTTGGAGCAGTTTGTGGTATTCAGCCGCCATGACGGAGTATTGCTCCATCTCCTCACACCACTGCAGAGCGCAGAGGATCTCTGCAACTGGAATAGATTCAGCTTAAACTACCAGCAAGGGATCGTTGTCTACAGACAGCCCTCATGTGAGCTTGTACAACTGGCTTCATCTAGTCTAAATAAACAACAGGGGTACACATAGACAAGAGCTGGGTTTGTCTTAAACCAATCAAACAATAGCATTAAACAATAATTTGCATCTGCTTTCATGATCAAATTCTCATTCATTAGCATCTCTTCATTCATTAGATCCACATTATTCATTCTCCTATTTGTTGACGAGGATTTCTCTCGTTTTGAATGCGTGATGCATTAGTGCTACGCCTCACTCGTATGTCCGAGATCACGGGGCTCCGAGGCCTCTGTCTCCTCCTGCTGTTCGTCAGCTGGTACTGCAGTGAAGATGATCCTCCCCAGCAGGGCGCTGGCACACAGGTGAGCAGGAAGCCTGTCAGAGGTCCTGACCCTCCACGCCTCCACGCTAGGACACTCCCCGCTCACTCGGAGGGGCCCAGCCAGCAAGGGACGCCTCATCCACTGCATTTCAGACGCATCGTTTGAGCGGAGGAGAAAACAAATTTTGCTATTAGTGTTTAGGCCTAAATATTCATGAATCTCACAGCTGGATAATGCCCAGGAGAGGGAGAGAAACACGCAAGCCTGAGTAATAATTAAAAATGAATAAGTAAATAAAATAACACCAACTGATTACTGGCTGCAGTGGAACAGAACTCAGCCAAGCTGAGTCCAGGACTGTGAGCTAGCCAATGGGCAGCTAGCCTGACTCATTTCATATAATCTATCATCAGAAAAGGATTTTCTTCCTGGACTGAGCTGAAAAAGCTGTTGTGAAGACCACGTTCCTGCTAGCCAGACCAGTGGAAACCGCATGAAAAGTGACGGCAATTGGCTGGAAAATGTGTCAGAAGAGCATGAGTGAGCATACGATTGGCTGAGCACCTGAGGGGGCAGGGCTTGTCTGAGGCTCATCCACTCCTGGGGCGTGGGAGTGAGGCAGCTGATGAACTGGGCCAGCACGCTGCTGCTCCTGGAGGCTGTAGCCAGTGTGTCCGTCACGCTCTGCACCGCCTGGACCAGAACCTGCAGACTACAGCCAACACGCACAGCATCACTAGCATCACTGCACGTTGAACAGAGTCATTCAGATCACTGCAGTCACCATCAAAGCTGGAGCTGGTGGAGCCGTCAAGAGAACCGTTAGGCAGTACTTTCAAGTCTGGTCAAGTCATCGTCCGTCCGTCCCCCCCCCCGTGCCATGGAGACCCAGGCCACACTACCCACGATGCCAGCGCACTACTCCGAGATCACCGTGCCCACATTACATCACAAAACAGTGAACTTGTCTACATTACAACAAAGGTTTGTTTCTTTTCTTCCATTTTGTTTTAGAAATAGGTCCGTTTTCTGAGGACAGGAAAAGAATTGGTTCTGAGAATCACTATCCCTCTATAGTGCAAGGCTGTAATCCCAATGCTGCGGTACCTCTGTACACTGAGGGGGGAGGTGAGAATCTGGCTCTTCACCCAGACTGCAGCCCTGTGGAGGAACGTCCCCTTCGTAAGCCCTGCTCCCAGATGGGTGACCAGCGAGCGCACGCCTGATGTGTACGCACACTTCAGTTTTTGAATCAGAGCATCTGGTACACACACACACACACACACACACACACACACACACACACAATGTATAAATCATTCAGCATTACCAATATACAAATATTACCTAAAAACGAACGGAAAAGGTCCCGCACGGAGCAGGGAGGTCCCGCACGGAGCAGGGAGGCACCTGAGAGGAGGGGGTGTGCGGGGTCCTGAGCACACAGCTGGAAGGTGGTGAGCAGCAGGTCTACGGCAGCAGGCAGAAGCAGACAGCCCTTCACCGAGGAGAAGAAGTTGGAAGCCACGTCGGAGATGAAGGACACGAGGGGCTCCACGTTGCCGGCGTCGGACATGCCTTTCGCCTCCGACAGCGTGGCGTGCAGGTGCCTCACGATGCGGTCCACGTATGCCTTTCCGATCAGCGGCTCTGCGGGGGGACACGACCGGTGGCGTGAGTGACCGAACCGGTTCACTCTTTACTGGTTTGGGTCCCAGAACAATCCGCGAGCCACGTGGCAGATTTAACACGGATTGTAGCACGTTAACATCCTGAACATTTGTTTGCGAAATGACGATGAAAAATGACTAGTCAGTGTAAAACAAACAGGACACGTGCGTGTGTGTGTGTGTGTGTGTGTGTGTGTGTGTGTGTGTGTGTGTGTGTGTGCGTGAGCGCCGTTTACCGTCGTCGTGCTGTTGGGACAGCGCCAGGCTGACCAGAGACCAGCTGTGACTGGAGGACGCAGAGGGACGGGCCTCCAGCCCCCCGGCACACAGCTCGCTCGCCAGCCCCACCAGGCGCTCACCCAGAACCGGGCCCCTCAACCAGCCCGCACACGCCTCCAGACGGCCAGGGTCCGCACACGCCTGACACCACGAGAGAAGCCAAGAAGGAAACTGAAAGCTCCGTTTCTCCTCCACATTACAACACCACCAACTCCGCTCTGGCCGGCCAACGCACCTTCTGAACGATCTGCAGAAGAACGCCCCATCTCAGGTCCATCTGTGAGGAACACGGGTGAGAAAGAGGGGTAGAGGCCATCAAACGCATGCACAGTGGGGGGAAAAACCGCACTGGGCGAGACAGAAACCGTAACGGGGAGTCTTACGGTGATGTGGTTGAGGACGAGGGTGTGCTCCGTCTTCGAGCTGCAGCACTGCAGGCCACTGAACACCATGTCCACCAGGAAACCCGTGTCCGTCCTGTCCTCCCGTCTCAGCCACACCGCCACCCTCTCCAGGAGGAAGCGTACGGCGGGATTGTGGCCCAGCTGCGACTCCGGCTCCCCCTTCCCCTCCTCGGGGCCCAGGAGGACCCCGAACACCTGCGGCTCCGTGAAGCTCTGGAGCAGGAGGGCCAGGAAGCGCAGGTGCCCCTCCGAGTCGCTCTCGCACACGTACACCATGTTCAACCGGGCCAGTCGGCACACCAGCTCCAGCAGGCGTGCGTTCAGCAGCGGCCGGTCCCGCCCGCCCTGCCCGTCCCAGGGCTCCTCCACCGGACCTCCGCCGGAAGGACGCTCCCCTCGGCCCGTGCTCTCCGGCTCCGTGAAACAGACCTTCAGCGCCTTCTTCCTCTTGGCCTGCTTTGGGGCGCGGTTGTCCGGGTCGTGCATGACCTGCAGCAGGGAGGCGATGCCCTGCAGGGCCACAGGCTCCGCCTCCTCGCGGGACACGTGCCGCACGCACAAGCTGCCCAGCCCCTCCCAGAACTCAGCCAGGAGCCTCTGGAAGGCGGCCGCCTCCTCCCCGCTGATCCGCTTCTCCCAGGAGACCAACATCTCGGTGACCTGAAGGAACAGAGGCCCGTTCTGCAGCGCCGGGCGGCCCAGGGCGTCGTCCATCAGAGGCAGGAGCTGCGAGAGGAAAGGTCAAAAGAAGACGGCACAAACAGAGGGGCTCTTTCAGGGACATTTACCCTTTTGTAATGGTTTTACTTAAAAGGACAGAGAAAGAGCAATGGCCTACTAGTCCAAATCAATACAAAGCCACTTCAAGTAAATGAACAGCGATGTTGAAATGCGCAAGTGAAAAGACCTAAAATCTCCTGCATGGGTCAATATTTCAAAAGAATGATCTTAAAATAAGACATTGCTAGATATTAGACCAGCACTCCATATCCATATAGCCACACTCAGAAAATTATGAAAGGCAAGAAGCTTTTAGCAGTGTTGAAAAACCAAACAAAGCAATGAATACAGCCAGAACTGTGGAAGAGATTAAGGCTGCAATTGGTACATTAATTACAAATAAGTCACCAGGTCGCAGTGGATTTACAGTAGAATGGTGCAGGAAGAATCAACCATCTTGTTCTGCAATGCAACTGGGAACTGAAAAAGGCTGAAACTTCCTCCCTCTTTCAGTTACACCAATAGAGCTACATCAGTTACACCAATAGAGCTACATCAGTTACACCAATAGAGCTACATCAGTTACACCAAAAGAGCTACATCAGTTACACCAATAGAGCTACATCAGTTACACCAATAGAGCTACATCAGTTACACCAATAGAGCTACATCATTTACACCAATAGAGCTACATCATTTACACCAATAGAGCTACATCATTTACACCAATAGAGCTACATCATTTACACCAATAGAGCTACATCAGTTACACCAATAGAGCTACATCAGTTACACCAATAGAGCTACATCAGTTACACCAATAGAGCTACATCATTTACACCAATAGAGCTACATCATTTACACCAATAGAGCTACATCAGTTACACCAATAGAGCTACATCAGTTACACCAATAGAGCTACATCAGTTACACCAACATGGCAAGTCAGAGGGTGGAATTTACAGTCCTGAATCAGTATTAATCAAAGACGGTCACATTTATACATCAATTATGGATAAAAGAACCCAATTCTCAATGGTCAACACATTTTCATAGGCCAACACAAAAAAAAATATTTGGTGAACAATTTCTATTAGAGAACCAACATTTATACAGACAGCTTCAGATTTAGAGCAGAATGAGGAGTCTTGGGACAAACTGAGCTAGTGGAATTATTTATCACATATAAAGACAAAGTGTGCTGTAAAAATTCTTTCTAAGGTCTAGAAGGACTGAATGAATAAACACTCAAAAGTACGGCGAACAAATGTAGTAATTACAGACGAAACAAGATCAGCTGTATGTGTGTGTGTGTGTGTGTGTGTGGAGATTTTAGTGGAAATGCACACACAAGCATGGAAGTGGAAGAAATGAAAGATGCCCTGTTGGTAAAATACTGTATAATACAATATAATAAGACTTTTTATTACACCTACACACAGTCAATATGTTGAAAGAACTGTGGATGCCAAGATATAAATGACCATCACATTTGAGAATATCCAACTATGAAAAAGGCTTGAGTAGATGTGAAGCTCCACCACACTTATTCATGTGTTCATTCACTACTCTACTTGAGTTGAGTTAACCCTGACATAGGAAAACAGAAGAATACTTAACGACTGAGCTTTGAGTAGATGTGAAGCAAGCTCCACCACACTTATTCATGTGTTCATTCACTACTCTACTTGAGTTGAGTTAACCCTGACATAGGAAAACAGAAGAATACTTAAGGACTGAGCTTTCAGACACTGGTGAAGGCGCTATGACTAAGAAATGGTTACAACAAGAATGCCCAACTGCAGATTATTGGATAGAAGTAACCAAAGAGATCAACTTAATGGAAAACATAGAAAACTTTTCCTGTAAATCCCACATTGAATGCATTTAAAAGGCACTAATAAATGAATAAATGATGTATCAGAATTGAGATAGTTTGTATGAATGTATATCGTTAATAAGATAAAACTAGCAGGGTATATCTATAGAATATACAAAGAAAGCTTGGACTGTAGTCAAGTCTCAAACAGCAAATAATACAATTTTACAAAGGCAGCCAATCAGCAGCGTTGCAGTCACACACAGTCAGACGGGCACTCACCTGCTCAGAGAGTAGAGCAGTCTGCAAGGCCTTCTGCCCCGCCCCCTCTCCTTCACTCTGCTCCGCCTCCTGCCCCGCCCCCTCTCCTTCACTCTGCTCCGCCTCCTGCCCCGCCCCCTCTGCCACGCTCTGAAGCAGAACGAAGCGCAGGCACTCCATGGTGGCAAAGACGATGGCTGCGGACTCAGAGGGGCTGGCCAGTGCTCGCTCGCTGGTCAGACTGGGACAGACATCACGCGGGGACAGAGGGTCACAGACACCGTAAGGCAACAAGACGCATTTCATCAGAGAGAAGGCAACTCGGGTAAGGCAGACATAGCGACAGTTTCTACAGTGACACAAGCGCATTACCCTTGTATGATGGAGGAGAAGAACGTGGTGTAGAAGTGGAGTTTGGGCTCCGTGACCTCTGCGGGTAGTTTGCTGAGGAAGGGTAGCATGTTGGGGTGCAGGGCTGTGGCCAGGCCCCGCCCCCCCTCGGCAAGCACCGCCCACAGCTTGGGGAGCACGCCCTTCCTGGCGTTCACGTGAGACCAGCAGTCCTGCGGGACACACGACAACAGGAGGACGCGCAGGTACAGAGGTGCTCTTAGTATATCGCTCCATTAAACCAAGGAGAGATGTAGCATGTGTGTGTGTGTGTGTGAAGGTCTAGGGCAGGTGTGTAATAAACGCTGTGAAATTCACCCCCCCCCCAAGGTGGTCACGACCATGGAAACCCATCCGATGAAGCTCTCTACGCACTGTTATTGAGCTAATCTGAAGGCTGCATGAAGTTTGGATGTCTGTAATGATTGACTCTGCATAAAGTTGGTGATCTCTTCGTATTATGTGTTTTTAACATCCGCTGACCCCGCTCCGTCAGTTTACGTGGCCCGCCACTTTGAGGCTGTGTAGCTGTTGTTCCCAAACCCATTCTTTCACAAATGTTTGTAAAAACAGTCTGCATGCCTAGGTGCTTAATTTTATACACCTGTGGCCACGGAAGTGACGAACACCTGATTACGATCATTTGGATGGGTGAGCGAATACTTTTGGCAATATAGTGTATGAATGTTGCGTTCAGCGGCATTTAAATTTTTCATTTATTATTATTCACCAAAAAAAAAATCATGTTCTCTGGACATTTCCAAAATGCCACACACGTGGGAAGTGCTACTGTATCTTCCTGGGGACGGGGCTAGAGAACGTCATGTCACCCTGAATGCAGAAGAAAGCCCCAGTCACGCAGAGACGGGAGTAGGGCGCCCGGCTGCTCACCTGTACGCTGGAGAGAACGTGTAGGACGGCCTCCCAGAGTGGAGGCAGGACCACAGGGTCAGTGTCGTCGATACTGAGGAGCACAGCAGAACACACACGCGGTGCCTCTGTCTGCAGCACCGGAGGGGTGAGCTCACACAGACCCGCCACCAGCTCAAAGAACGCCCCTCGCACCTGGAGAGGACAGCTCGGCTTACGGGTCTGTACAAACAACCTGCCACCCACTTCTTTAGCGAGGCGTGAACTTCAGTCAAGCACTGATAAAGGCCAGGTTAACTTGGCCTATTAAAGCAGTTACTGTCCGTTTAATGCAGCCCAGGAACACACCTCTGAGAGCATCTCCAACTCACCTGTGGGCTTTTGTGCTTGCTGTATTTCCAGAACTTTCCCTGCGATACAATGTGAGAGAGCCGCTGGGTGAGCGTCTCGCGGTCGGGCTGAGGTAACGCCGTCAGCAGTCTCTTCAGTGCCAGCAGGGAGCTGGTGAGCAGGCGGACATACTTGGCTTCTCTCTCCTCTGCCGGGACGCTCCTGCACGTGGCCAGCACACACAACACAGGCACGCACAACCACAATGCAGAAATCACTAAAATAACACAGCAGCACACAAGTATCGTCAAAGGTCTTGGAAACAAAGGAAAAAGAAAGACTTTTCACGATCAACTGCATCACACCCACGCTGACTTACTGTGGGTCACTGAGGGTGTCTGCGCTTTCCTTCAGCAGATTGTCTTGGAGAACCTAATGAGCAAAGCAGTCAGACATGTGCAGCCCCAGAGCACAGAAGCAGTCAGACATGTGCAGCCCCAGAGCACAGAGGCAGTCAGCTCGAGCAAAGATACAAAGCTACAGTCAGGAGCCCAGTCCTGGAGATCCACAGCCCTGCAGAGATCAGTTCCGATCGTGATTCATCATACCTAGCTCTAATAAGATGATACTGTAGGAACCAACAAGGATGACCCAGCCAAGATTAACTCGGGTGTGTTAGATTAGTGTTGGACCTAAGCTCTATATGGAGGTCGATCATCAGGACTGGACTTGGGTACCTGTCTTGCTGTGAGCAGCTATTCATTCCTTAATTACAGCACGCACCGATAAGTTGATAAGTAACACAAAGGTGAACTTTAGACTTACATTCAGCACTTCATCTTTACAGAAGCTAAGAGCCTCTGGCTGCTTGCTGGGGGGGAAGGCAGCCTGAAAGGCGGCGTGAGCAGCTGAGGCAGCAGGAGAGTGTGTGTCGCACTGAGCCAGGAGCCAGTGGGCCATTATGCCCTTCAGGTAGGGAGCGAGGCTGCGTTTGACCTTCACAATCAGCTGCTCAAACGCCTGCTGGGCTGCCTCTCGAACCCGCCGGTCATGATCCTGACACAACGGGACCAGAACAAGCCGGTGTTATGACTGCACAACAGTGCATGGAAACAGACTAAACAGACTGCGGTTATTTGGCATCGGGCCCCGAATCTCAAGTATAAAAGTACAATGACTCTAATTGAATGAATAAGTCTTACCACTGATATTTTGCAATATATACGTGGCCAATAAGGAAGAACCCCTCTAACTATATCCGGGTCCCGCTCTTCACACATAGCTCCAAATTCCTGTACAGCCTGCAATGACAGAGCATTTTACACAGATCATTTTTACACATACTACACTAAGGGCCCATCCTAGAATGCATGCAGGTTCCTTTCTAAATGCAGATGTGGTCAAAGGTAAAATGACTCTAAACAGTCCATCTTAATTTAACTGGCATTACATATTTCTTAATCAGACTGATACACACAAGACCAGATGTATTAACTCAAGTGTTGCACAATAAGTACAGATTTATCAAAGTAAAGCTGCATGCTGTGATCTGGGATACTGATCTGGGAGACAGGAAACTCTGCGCCCCGAGTGTGTCTATTACAGATTGGAAAAACGATAGCTGCAGATCCACAATACACAAGGACTACGTTTAAGGTTCTGCAGCAGGTCTACATACGCTGGTCCAGCTCCCAACACTCCTTGGCCGGATAATCAAGAGCTCTGCAGCCTTTGATCACCTGGCTCAGGTGTATGAGGAGCTGGAGCCAAGACTGAGTCCTACCTGTCTAACTCTAAAACATACCTCGGTGCACCATATTGATAACGAACAGATAAAATCAAAGTGCGATTACTCACCTTTAATTTTGTGACAGCGTCTCTCTTTGACAATTTTCTTAAAACCAAGCGGAAGTCGGCATCCACCAGATTGTCTATTTCTTCTGCGCCGTGGACAGCAGGCACGTAACCTGCGTCATTTGGGCTTGAAATCCCAAATCCAACAAACCCAGGGACGCCACCACGTTCCCGCGCCAGGACGTCAGCAGCTCTGCCGCTGTTGGACGGCTGGAAAAAAAAATAAACATCACGAGACGCTGAAAGTGACTGCATGACGTCATGAGGTGCTACGCAACACATGCGTGACGTGCTCCAGTAACTGATTAGTCAAAACTTATAAAGCTATACAACTGATGTTAGGTTTATATGTCACTTAATTTATATTAGTTTCAACGTAACCGCCTTAGATATATATCTATGATAAGACTATTTCTACCCACAGAGTAGATACTACTTTTATAGCCGACCTGGAAGTTAGCTAGCAAGTAAATTAGCTAGCAAGCTAACAAGCCAACCAAGTGGTAATGATAAGGAGACTTTTAACTGAATAAGACTTCAGACACTCTGACATTGCCTTACCCGAACATTTCCTTTCGTTCTTTGTTTATTCTTACCACCCATGTTTTATATTGCTTGACGTCCCCCTGCTGTTAGCAGCACATTCGGTAGGAGCTACTACTGTACTTTAACAACTGTCGCGAATTTGTGACGTAAAGCCGACAGCATGCGTCATTTTCCAGCGACTGCTGAGTTCCAGGCCTCACGTGTGGAACGTAAACTCGTCGCAAATAAGTGAATGTGTTTTGTTATTTTGCATTTCAGGTATGTCTTTATGTATTTATTATATAAGTATTTGTTGTTTATGTATGAAACATAATGTAACTAACAACTTTATTAACTTAAGCTAATACTTGAAGCTTATTCTGTGAAACTAGCTAGCAGTCTACGTAACTAGCTAGCAAATTAATTGAAGAAAGCTTCCTCACTTGGTAACTACATTATAATCTGACGTTAATGATGATCACGTTTATCATGCATCGTTTCTGTGTGTTTTTGTCAGTCCCCGTTACGCCGATCTTTTAGAATATGAGCGGGGACGTGGAGCGCATGTTGATCCAGTTCCAGGACGAGACTGGCGAGGCTCTGGGCTCCCCCTTCGATGTGCCGTTAACTATAACCCCGGATAAACTACAGCTTGTCTGCAACGCACTTCTACAGAAGGTAACTGGTACAGACACCGCCGCTCGCACGACTGCCCTTCTGGTTCGGATCGAAGTGAAACCCGTCCGTTTGGTGACAGGAGGAGCCGGTGCCGCTTGTGTTCTTCGTGCGCGATGCGGAGGTGGTGTCGTCTCTGGGGAGCTGCGTGGAGACGCTGGGTCTGGAGACCGAGCAGGTGGTGCCGGTGGTGTACCAGCCCCAGGCTGTGTTCCGCGTGAGGGCGGTGGCTCGATGCACCAGTTCTCTAGAGGGTCACACTGAGGCTGTTATTTCGGTGGCTTTCAGTCCTACTGGCAAGTGAGTAGAGTGGTCCTAAATCGCTTTTGATTATCAGGAAAGCGAGGTTCATATAACTGAAAAGTTTAGTGTTGGAGTGGAGCTAGTTGAGCAGTGCTCGAAATTGTTTTAAAGCTGGGTTCTTCTTTGTACAATCTTCATGACCCAGATACCTGGCTAGTGGATCTGGGGATACGACCGTGAGGTTCTGGGACCTGACCACAGAGACTCCTCATCACACTGCCAGAGGTCAGTGGTGTGCTGTAGCGCCTGAGTTCAATCACAGGAAATGTTACACTTAAACTTGGAGGCTGACAAATTCTCTGTGACCATTATGTCTTTTAAGGGCACACACACTGGGTTCTGTTCATAGCCTGGTCTCCTGATGGCAAAAAGTTAGCATCAGGATGTAAGAACAGTCAGGTGAGCGTTCACAGACTACAGACAGTTGTATCATGAAATGCCACCTAAGAGTTTCAAGCTCTACATGTCATCTGTATAGATCCTGCTGTGGGACCCAGTCACAGGACAGCAGATGAGGAAGCCAATGACCGGACACTCGAAATGGATCACGTGGCTGTGTTGGGAGCCACTGCACCTGTAAGTCATGATTAGTAGTTCAACTACTACTGCTGCTACTAATGTTAGTTTGGTTGATTTCACAAGCCTTTCTTACTGTGTATCTGTGCACATTTTCAAGAACATAACATCCTCCATCGTGTTTGACATGCTCGTGACGTGCAGCTATGTAGGACTGCAGCCTTGAAGGATGGAGTGTTTCATGTGTTCATCTTCTGGTTAACATCTCACTCCCATGTCTGCTCTCTCCGACCTGTCAAAGGAATCCAGAGTGCAGGTATTTGGCCAGCTCCTCTAAAGACGGCTCTGTTCGGATCTGGGACACTGTGCTGGGGCGCTGTGATAAGATTCTGACTGGCCACACACAGTCGGTTACGTGTGTTAAATGGGGAGGAGACGGCCTCTTGTACTCCTCGTCCCAGGACAGGACCATAAAAGTCTGGAGAGCCACAGATGTAAGGACCACTATCCATTATTCTCAAGACAAATGGTTTGATACCAGCGATGAATTAAAACCCAGTGTACTTGCTTTAGGGAGTTCAGTGTCGGACGTTGCAGGGTCATGCTCACTGGGTCAACACGCTGGCCCTCAGCACCGACTACGTCCTCCGCACAGGAGCCTTTGACCCAGCCTCTGCTACCATCAACCCCCAGGACCTTAGCGGCTCATGTATGTGACCCGGTAACAACTTTCTCTAGTCACTACGTGTTATTGCAGTAATATAAGATTGGAATGAACTCTGAATTACCTTAAACTTTGATTTAATGTTAATATATGTTAAAATATGTTAATATTTGTGTTGTACAGTGGAAGAGATCAAAACAAGGGCACTGCAGCGATATGAAAGTGTCAGAGTAAGTGTGACCCATTCAGCGAGGAGTTTGTCCTAGAAGCTTTACGTCTGATGGGTTAATGTGACACTGGATTTGATCTCCAGGGTAAAGGTCCGGAGAGGCTGGTGTCTGGTTCTGATGACTTCACCATGTTTCTGTGGAACCCAGCAGAGGAGAAGAAGCCTGTGGCCCGTCTGACCGGACACCAGGCTCTGGTCAATGAGGTGCTCTTCTCCCCAGACACAAGACTGCTCGCCAGCGCTTCTTTCGACAAATCTATCAAGCTATGGGATGGCAAGACTGGCAAGTAAGGCCTTCAGACTGTATTCATTCCTTTTGTGTTGTTACTTCTAGAACAAGGTCTGGTGAAATGCCATTGATACGGATGCAGTTCCAGTAGTGTACAGCAGAGGGTGCACAAGTTACATTAATGTTGAATTGGTCTCTTATTTCATCATGGCCTTTTGTGAGTCATAAGAAACCGGAAATTTTTCCTAGCGTGTTCCACAAGATTGATCAATTTGCCAAGCCCTTAAAACGTCCATCGAGAATGTACCGTCCCGCACTGTGTTGGCCACAGGTACCTGAGCTCGCTCCGGGGCCACGTGGGGGCCGTGTACCAGGTGGCCTGGTCGGCAGACAGCCGTCTGCTGGTGAGCGGCAGCAGCGATAGCACGCTGAAGGTGTGGGACGTGAAGACAGGCAAGCTGAACGTGGACCTGCCCGGCCACGCCGACGAGGTGAGCCAGATCCAATCAAACTTTAGATTAGACCTGAGGCACACTGCCAGGATTAAAGAAACGAGGCCACATCTAACTTTGAATTTAACTGGACGTGTTTTAATGTGATTCTGCACAGATTTTTGCAGTAGATTGGAGTCCTGACGGTCAAAGAGTGGCCAGTGGAGGGAAAGACAAGTGTTTACGGATGTGAGGGATTACACAGTCGCTGCCTTCCCGTTTCTTTTTAAAATAATGCACAGAGATTGCAGATTATGGCACCACCTGGTTTAAACACCTGGTATGTATTTTTTTCCCCCTCCTACAGATGGAGGAGGTAGCCGACACACCCTCCACACCTTCCACACCTCTGCCTTGCGTCCGTCGACCAGTCAGGATCCTCGTCTGCCAGCCAATCATCTGCTTCGTCGCCCCCCCCCCCCCCCCCCCCCCCCCTTGCCTTCATCATCCGACGTGCCCGACCCCTTGGGATGACAAACAGCTGTGTCGTTTTGAGCAGCTTTAACCACGTGACCCAGTGTCCTAGCGCGCACGGCCTCACCCGAGAGTGCAGCGCTTGTGTGGAGAAGTACGGGCTCGGATCATGATGTGCCCGCTTGGCTCCATGGACCTGTGCGGTTAGCTACGTCAAGCAGGGCTTATGAACTCTCCACAGATGACCTAGTCTAATCTCTGTAATCCTACCCATACCAATTCATACACCTTGTGATTGATTAATCCCTCGTGGTGAATGCACAGGCTAATGGGGTCTCTTCTCTAGTGAGATTCCCGGTTCACAGATTAAACTAAAAAGGTCTCCGACAAGGTCTGTGTTGTTACTCTTTTCCTTGGAAAGAGTGAATTTAGAAACTTTGAAAGTTCTTAATTAACTAAATTATCAGATCATTTCTGATTCAAAAGCTTCGTTTTAGCAGTACATATAGTGCTTTTCACAGAAATCTAAGCAAGACAAGAAAAAGACATCACCAAAGCTTTTAAATCTTTGAGCCTCTAGCAATGCATATCGGGACATATTTGTAAATTTAGCTTCATGGTTGAGACAAACAAGACCAGGTGAATAAGGGATTATCTGGAGCCAAACGAAGCCCCTGGGCCGTCCCCTCTCTCCATGGTCTGAGAGGACAGGAGAGGTCCACCCCGCAGGCTGTCCTGGGGACCTCAGCGGTGTAGAACACATCCCTCCCGATCTGCTTGAATGTTACGTCAAGCACTAAATCCAACAAGGAACCACTGGCTTATTTCCACACTTTATTTTGTAACTGGTTTGTTGATTTTCTGATATTTGTAAACAGAACAACTTCCCCACGTTGCAATGAATGAACCGTTGCATTGTTTACCCGTCTGAACCGCACGGTAACGTCACGAGTTCAGCTCCAGCACTGAAGCCATTTTCCACTTTTACATACACGTTGGTGCAACGACTAGATGAATCTACGTACGTGTGTAAACTGCAAGAGACGAATCGGGGTGTCCCCCCCCCTTTTGGTTTTTAGTAAGAGCGAGAACATGGTTGAGAAGACACTTGCATGGTTTTATATTAAAAGTGCAACCAATAATACTCATCACAGCTGTTTGCTAGACAGAAACTTAAATTGTGCATCAAAAAAAGCACATGAGCCTTTCCCCTTCTCCTCATGCTTTCTTGGCTTTTTGTGAAGTGTGCAGACACAAGATGGCCGTCGTGTCCACTGCAGCCCGGGGGAACAGCGGAAGACGGGCTCTTCACTAGAGCCGCATGGCCAGCTGCGTCTGCGTAGTCCCGCCCCCTCTCTGGAGGAGCAGCCCGCAACCCCCGTCAGTCGGTCGGCCACGCGTTGTTCAGAAGCTTGACGACCTCCTCGTACAGGACGAACACGACGGCCACGTCCAGACACACGCGGCCCAGCCGCGGTACCGTCCCCTTGTAGAAGCTGCGACGTACGGAAGGCCATGTTAGGGGGGGAACTGAACATGCATGTTGAGACATTTAAGATGGTTAATGCAGAGAAGATTCATACGCTTGAGGACCCTCGCTCTGCAGTATCTGGAAAGCACAGTCTAGAGTGTTCTTATAACGGTGGGCTTCCAGGCCCTACAGGGAAAAATCACCAACTCGTTTGATGTCCCGGGATAAAAAAACCCAGTTTGAATATAAAAGTTGGCAAATGCAGAGCGGTATACCTGCATCCTGGTCTTAACCACATCCAGGGGCGTGTTTCCGAACACACTAGCTGCCCCTGCAGTCGCACCAAACAGGGCCGTGACCAGAGGGTGCATATCACGCGTTGGGTCATCACCTGAGTGGCCAACAACAGCATCACAATTTAGGCACTTGATAAAACTACAAACATCACAACCCGCGAGTTGGTTAATCAAATACACGCAGTTATGTTCTCTGACCTTTGTACCAGTTGCGTAGAAGGTTCATGACGTAGAAGCGTATTGCTTGATTGGAGCCCTGTTTCAGCACTGTGGCAGTGAGCCCCTGGTACGTCCCGCGAACCCCTGACAAACAGGACACTTGTTACAGCGCAGATTTCAAACGCCATGTTTTGTTATAAACAGGCGCCAGTGTAGAAGCCACATTTGTCCAGCTTAAACCTTGATCACGGATGATTTCTCGCACACCATGGAAGAACCCTCTGTACCGCGGCTGAAGAGAGCATTGATCATGAATGAGCTTCACCTGCAAAAACAGGCAGATGTTTAGATCAAAGGTTTCGCATACATTTATTTCAGTTTTTTTTTCCCTACAGTACATTTAATTAACAAACTAGAACATCAAACTGGTAATGTAGAGAATCCTGAAAGTGTTGATACCAGTTAAGGTGAGCCACACCTGCGAGTTGATCTAACCTTAAGTGTTTCCATTGGACAGACCACCAGCACGGCCTCTGCCACACCCGCCCCCAGCCCACACAGCAAGCTCCGGGTGTTATCCAGCCGCCCGTTGGCATCTCGCATTGGGTTGCTCAGCACCTCGAACATCCCAAACCTGGTGTTGAATAATAACGGGAGAGGAGGTTCAGAAGAATCCCCGTGTGAACGGTTCGAGAGAACCACTTGCACCATATTATCTTACCGCACAGCGGACTTGGGGATGGAGCCATACAAGAGGGAGCTGAGTCCTCTGTATAGCCCTCTTAGACCGTGATCCTGAACGGTTAGCTTCACACAGTCTCCTGTACACACAATTCAGGGGCAATGCATCAGCAATTACTGCAAGGACCTAGTAATGTCCTGCTGTAAACATGGCATCAGTCCAAGCAAACCCCTGAGTCAGGCCATAAATGATGAAATGCTGGTTCTTACCTATCCCTCTGTATCGAGGGGGGTTGGCCCGCTCATCCAGTTGAAGTTGGGTCTTTACATACTCTGTGGGGAAGGTGATGCAGATCTCGATGCCTCCAGCAATGCTACCTGTATACAGATCACCAGTAACAGTCAGCAGTGCAGATGGGCCAAAGTAATTTTTTTCAATCTACAGAATGTAGTATCATGGAGTTGCTTGGGGTTTTGTTTTCTTTTTAGGGGGCCTCTTTTTTTTTCTTCTGTCACTATCCACAGACATTTTACGCCTCTGTTCAGTGCCAAAGTGTTTATTGCCGTGTGTTTTTTTCACATTTGTGACCACTGTGAGGAAAATGTTTAATAAAAGACAGGCCATGCGCTTCTCCCCGCCATGATACCGGGACATAACGGGAGGGGTAACGTGTGCTGGCCGACCCACTGCAGGACATGTCACGGTTAGCCCCCATGCTAAAGTCGGTAGCCGCTGATAAAACCTCGTAAGCACGGCGGTACCGAGGTGTTCGTGACGGGTACAGATACAGCGCCCTTGACACCGCCGTTAAACGTGACTAGTGACATTTGCCCCGGTACGGCCAAGTGTTGCGGTCAACAACAAAAGTCGTCTGGCTAGATATCAACCCAAACAATACCGCTTACTTGTATTACGCGCACCATTTAAAGCATTTTACCTGCAAGAATGGCTTTTCCCGGGTGAGTTACTTTCCTCCCACCTATCGCCGCGGCCGCTAAACGCCTTTTGCCCGTACGAGAGTGACCCGACGTGGCCGCTGCGGCTCTGCCCACACCGGCACTAAAACACGGCGGCGCACTCGAGGTCATTACTGCAGGATGCTGCTGTGATCTGCATCCCTGTCTAAAAATCCTGTCTTTACACGGTCCGTCGGACACGCAGAACGGCTTGTACAAGGACGACATTTTCTGGTATTTTTTTTTTTACCGCAAACGAGCGAACGAAATCAGCATGCGTGCTTTTACCAAAGAAGACGACAAACGTACGGCCGCCCAGTGAGACAGCGCCAGCACAATCAGTGCCGGACCGCTGTGGCGTAGCCCTGACATCCAATATTACTGCATTTGTCGTACGAGGGTCCCAGTCATTGGTCTATATATATCATTTGCTTAATTTATTAAAATATTCCACCTACTTAATATTAACAATCTTCGGCGGCCAATCGTATTAAACGTGCAGTTTTGTTTTGGAAGGTTGTTTTGCAGTGGAAACGTCCTAAATATTAATGATCCTTTACTGAAATTGTTGTAAGATCTGCACATACTTTGTACATGTTCCTGTATGTATTTATTAATGTATATCAAAGGGAGAGGTTGTTACAGGAATATATATATATATATATATATATATATATATATATATATATATATATATATATATATATAATATTTCCAATAATGTGATTGGGTACAGTAAAGGCCGTGCAAGTGACTAGTAGGTGTCTGTGCGATGGTAAATATGAATGGTAAAAGCGCCTTCCATATGGTTTTCGGTTGTCTGAATTACAAGAGCCCTCGCTGAGGAATGTGGGGCATGACAGGAGTGACTGACTAGAGCAAGATGGATTTACAATTTATTTTGACATGCTTCCTGACTCCTGGATGGATGTGGTCCTTTGTTGCTGGTTGTCATGGAGTCACAGAAGAGGATAAATGCTGGCAGAGCACTTCAGACGTGTTTCTGTGAGGCGTCAGCACATGTTGATCACTTCGGGTGTGTTTCTGTGAGGTGTCGTATGTATGTTGAGCACTTCCGACATGTTTTTGTGAGGTCTCGTATGTATGTTGAGCACTTCAGACGTCAGCTGTCAATCAAGCTAATTGAATGTAATTATAATATGTATTAACTGTGATAGGAAGGTGTTCAACATCATTCTTGAAAGAAACACATTTTTACATTTGCAGTTATCAACCCTGCAGGATATGTTGAGATGTTACAGGAATCTGCCTCTTCGGCTGTGCTGAAGTCATGTTAATATTTTTGAGCACACACTTCCTTTCCAGACAGCCTTGCAGCAGGATGTCCATAAAGCTAATGTGAAGGATAATATGAAGGACTTGTGCACATGAGCACCAGCTCACTCAGCTCATCATCCAGAGATTCAATCGGCTTATCATCCAGAGACTCACTCAGCTCATCATCCAGAGACTCACTCAGCTCATCATCCAGAGACTCACTCAGCTCATCATCCAGAGACTCACTCAGCTCATCATCCAGAGACTCACTCAGCTCATCATCCAGAGACTCAATCAGCTCATCATCCTGAGACTCACTTAGTTCATAATCCAGACTCATTCAGCTCATCATCCAGAGACTCATTCAGCTCATCATCCAGAGACTCATTCAGCTCATCATCCAGAGACTCACTCAGCTCATCATCCAGAGACTCACTCAGCTCATCATCCTGAGACTCACTCAGCTCATCATCCTGAGACTCACTCAGCTCATCATCCAGAGAATCACTCAGTTCATCATCCTGAGACTCACTCAGCTCATCATCCTGAGACTCACTCAGCTCATCATCCAGAGACTCATTCAGCTCATCATCCACAGACTCATTCAGCTCATCATCTAGAGACTCACTCAGCTCATCTAGGTATGGGTTACTTTTGACATCTTCACTATATACGGTCCAGTCTTTGTTGATAATTGTGTTTTCAATGAGAATTAATGTATGTTTTTGTATTCAGATATACATGCATTTTTATTGCTTTGTTCTTTTAGCTTTAATTAAATATTGAGGCTTGTGATCTTCTGTGATATAATATGGTATATGTCTACTTCAAATGTACACATGATACACCACACAATTCTGGATTGAAGCCAATTTCTCTGCCCAACTGAAGCTGATTTCCGTACTTAGGCAAGAAGTCACTGAAAATTGGTTTGACACTCCAGTCCAGTAGCTCAAAGAAGCCGCTGGACACGCTGAAGGATGCAGCCCACCCGTTCCATGTTGACGATGCGCTTCGTGTGGATGTGGACGTGTAGCTCTGAGCCAGCAGAAGCCTGGCCATTCTGTACACCGCCTGTCCATGGGACTAGTGACACCACAGGGAGAGAGAGCCGAGAGTCCACACACCACCTCTTGCAGACGTCCTGCAGATCCAGAGCGAGTATCCCTGGCTTGAATTGTGACAGGGACGATGCTCCTGGATCACAATTAGCGCCTCCAGGAGTTCTGTGTCATGATAGTGGGTCAGATGAGCCCCCTGCAGACACAAATGATCCGAATAGGATCACTTCCGCTGCAGGTAGAACTGGCCTTACTCAGTTGCTCCAGGAGGACCCTGAGGGTGGCCTGCAGCCTCCAGGGCCCAGATGAACCTCCAGGTAGCAACCCACAAGACGAGAGTAGCAGAGGGCAGAGGGCAGAGGGCAGAGGGCAGCCTGCTATTCAGAGCATGCCTGGAAGCGAAATGAACGAATCCATCACGTCATTAGCCATCACAAACCAACAAGGTCTGGCAGCGGTCTGGGTCAGGTAGCCAGGTGAACACCTGTCTCACACACAGCACAGAGGCAGACCCATCCCAACAATTGCCTGTTGGCGTTGGATCGCTTGTCTATTGTTTCTTGTGTTCTTGTCTTCTGTCATTCTTCATTTTTTGACTTCTCTTCAGATTTACTTCATAAGTATCAGCTTGCCTATCAGCCCAAATGGAAGGGCTTTACCTGACTTTACCTGGGCTTCACGGTCCCTGGTAGTTTTCATAAGCTTGAGAATGCCGAAGCCCTGATGGAAACGTGTACTTTACATGTAGGTTTTATGCATATGCTCTCCCTATGATAATGGTAAACTTCTCTTGACGCCTCAAAGTTGGTTTTGGAGTTAAATTATTTTATTTTAAAAAATAATCCACACAAGTCACTCTGGCTTTCTGATCCTCTGTGAACTCATGCAATAAATGGACCACAGGGAATGGTGCTGGGATCATAGTAATAATATACATTGTTACATCAACTGTTACAGTGACATCGTTGTGACATCATGTAAAGACTTTAAAATATAATGTTTAGAGAGAATTTGTTACGTTAAGATATTTATTGGTACTGAATAAGAGGTGTTACATAATTGCTTCTCAACTTCTATTCATATAATATGTGGTACGAATGACGTGTTATTTCATTACATTAGCGTATCTTAGCAAGAGCAGCAGTATAGTGTTCTAGGAACATGAATCTAATAATATGTATTAAATTAATTGTAGTACCTTCATATGTTTTGTTTCTTCATTATTGGTGTATGCAGTATTTCAGTATTATAACATATTAGAAGGGGGAAATTGTATATAATGTGAAAGTCCTCGCCACATAAAGTTATGGGATGCATCATGATGAAACCAGTCAATAACACGGCCTATCAATCCTATCAAGTTCATCTAATAATATAGTGTGTAGGTGTTAAATGGTTTGCGGTTAGAAGGTAGTACTCTACAGCTGCTCACAGCTCTTTATGAAAAATAAATGAACTAGTTATGGCTGCTCCCACAGGCTTTACTTCTGATCTGACTGAATCATAAACCTGACCTCTATCCCCTTGACACTTCATTTTACGCATCCTTTCTCATGCCTTCAAATAAGAAGCATTTTTCCTGTGAAGGAAAAGGGATAAAAGAAAAATCAAACCCACATAGGGAAAGATTATCAGAACAGCCAATTAAATGATAAAAGGTTTGTGCGAGTGAATAGAAGTGTGTTTAGGAAATGGCTCCTTCAGCTGTTAATGCACAACCTTCGCTCTCTTTTTTTACGCTTAATTGTTCATTTGTGTAGACGTGTGTGTGTGTGTGTGTGTGCGCACACCTGTGCACACGCGTGTGCGTGTGTTTACCGCATGCCAACGTAGTGTATTAAGAGGAAGCTCCAGATGGCAGTGTGGGCAGTACTGCGTGTCTGTTTCCACCCCTCCGCACTCCCTCAGTGCCTCTCTGGGCCCCTCGGGGCCCCACAGGGGGAGGGGTGTGGAGTGAGAAGAGCTGGACACCCCAAAGTGAGGCCTGGGGTCCTGCTGGTAATTCAAGCGATTATCACCACAGACCGATGTCCAAGGTTCCTTCTCCAGCTGGGGCTGCAACAAAATGTTAAGAAGACAGCACCATCTAGGGGACATATTTCAAACTAACAATGCTGTGTACCGCTACCTCAGATACATAATTTACAACCTACTGAAATGGTTGAAACAAGATATAAAAGTCATAGTGGGACAGTGAAACCCAACCCAGGAACCCATATGCACAGACGGGCCGTAGTACCTGTGGTGTGGTGAACTCCTCAACAGGAAGGCATTTAACACAGTACCAGCAGAGCTCCAAGGACTCCCCTAAAGATTAATGTCAGCATAATTCATCACGCCTCCTATTAATCATGATATAGTAATAATAAAGATTTACGTTTTGAAGGGGTGCAAAGTCCTTAACAATGTTGACAGGTGTTCAAACGAATGGAAACTCATTATCTTAACAGCTCCCATAAATTTACAAGTCCAGTGACAACAATAGTGGATGTACTATATTATTTTATAGTAATTTGAAAACATGCATATATAATGCATACATACTCTGTAATATATTTTTGTATAATAATTAGAAGAAGTATGCATGCATATATAATGCATACATTTTTTAATATATTATTGTATAGTAATTAGAATACATGCATATATAATCCATACATAATACATACTCTTAGTATTTGTAGGTGCAGGTTCAAAGCCCTGCACTGTGTTTAGTGGAAGAGACTCTTCATCTGGTTCACTGTGTTGCTCTCCTTCTCCAGATTTAGGCTGTTCCTGAAGCTGTTCTCTGGATGCAGGCTGTTCCTGAGATTGTTCTAGAGGAATCACTACCTGTGTAGCCATACTGCAACTCTGTAGAATGATCGCAGTATAAGAGGACAGATCAGAGTGGGCGGATCAGAGGCGTATAAATATGTCATGAAAAGATTTTGTAACTTTTTTATTTCAGTGTACATCTATAATGTCACGCACAGTACAATCATGCTAAACATGTTCCTGAAATAATGTCACTCTACAGCTGTGTGTGAGCCCTCTGACCTGGCCCTGCACGTCCTGCTGTATGGGACTCTCCTCAGCAGTCTGAGGGGACATCACACTGCATGCATGTCCCTCACTGGGGGACGAGCGGTCCGGAGGGAAAGCCGAACATGAGCCATTACATGCAGTCGTATTATCATTTCATGCTTAAATCCATTTGAGTCTTTAAAAACAAGACTTTCTCTTGTCATTTAGTCAGTGAGATACCCATCAGGTGCCATTACATGACTTCATTCCTTCCCAAGAGGTTATCAGTGAATCAGAAGCTCACCTGACTCATGTCAGGACATCTACACATCCTCCTTCCCTTCCCCACTCACCCCAAGACCTGCCCCTACACCCCACTCACCCCAAGACCTGCCCCTACACCTCACTCACCCCAAGACCTGCCCCTACACCCCACTCACCCCAAGACCTGCCCCTACACCCCACTCACCCCAAGACCTGCCCCTACACCTCACTCACCCCAAGACCTGCCCCTACACCCCACTCACCCCAAGACCTGCCCCTACACCTCACTCACCCCAAGACCTGCCCCTACACCTCACTCACCCCAAGACCTGCCCCTACACCCCACTCACCCCAAGACCTGCCCCTACACCCCACTCACCCCAAGACCTGCCCCTACACCCCACTCACCCCAAGACCTGCCCCTACACCCCACTCACCCCAAGACCTGCCCCTACACCCCACTCACCCCAAGACCTGCCCCTACACCCCACTCACCCCAAGACCTGCCCCTACACCTCACTCACCCCAAGACCTGCCCCTACACCTCACTCACCCCAAGACCTGCCCCTACACCTCACTCACCCCAAGACCTGCCCCTACACCCCACTCACCCCAAGACCTGCCCCTACACCCCACTCACCCCAGGTGAGCTACGTGGCCGTCTTCCATCGCGTCTGCCGCACCACCGACCGTAGCACCTAACATTTGTTTTTCTCTGTTGTCTAGCCATGAGACGGAAACTCTGACAGCTGAATAATAGATGAGTCAGAATGGCTCACAAGCGCATTTGCTGTAGAGTGTAAGTGAGGGCCGGCTTGGGTGACTCTCGGTGGTTGGCACACCTTGTCAGCAGGGTCCCTAAGACTAGCAGGCTTATGGGTTTGGCATTTCCTCTGAACACATGCACAGAGGACTCTGTTACTCTAGAAACCATGTAACTCTTGTCTGCACAGAATGTGGTAACAGATACTTTTCTTACTGCATACTTCTTATTGCTTATTGCAAACAGATACTTGCATACAGATACTTCTGAAGTATGCACATGAGTATATATATACTGTATATATATATATATATATATATATATATATATATATATATATATATATATATATATATATATATATGTGTGTGTGTGTGTGTGTGTCTGAGCCTGTGAGCAAGTAGGAATGAGAGTGTAGAGGTGTTAAATGGGGCCCAGGGTGAATGTAAGTGTGGAGGTGTTGAATGGGGCCCAGTGTGAATGTAAGTGTGGAGGTGTTGAATGGGGCCCAGTGTGAATGTAAGTGTGGAGGTGTTGAATGGGGCCCAGTGTGAATGTTTGTGTGGAGGTGTTGAATGGGGCCCAGTATGAATGTAAGTGTGGAGATGTTGAATGGGGCCCAGTGTGAATGTAAGTGTGGAGGTGTTGAATGGGGCCCAGTATGAATGTTTGTGTGGAGGTGTTGAATGGGGCCCAGTGTGAATGTAAGTGTGGCGGTGTTGAATGGGGCCCAGTATGAATGTTTGTGTGGACGTGTTGAATGGGGCCCAGTGTGAATGTAAGTGTGGAGGTGTTGAATGGGGCCCAGTGTGAATGTAAGTGTGGAGGTGTTGAATGGGGCCCAGTATGAATGTTTGTGTGGAGGTGTTGAATGGGGCCCAGTATGAATGTAAGCGTGGAGGTGTTGAATGGGGCCCAGTGTGAATGTAAGTGTGGAGGTGTTGAATGGGGCCCAGTATGAATGTTTGTGTGGAGGTGTTGAATGGGGCCCAGTGTGAATGTTTGTGTGGAGGTGTTGAATGGGGCCCAGTGTGAATGTAAGTGTGGAGGTGTTGAATGGGGCCCAGTATGAATGTTTGTGTGGAGGTGTTGAATGGGGCCCAGTGTGAATGTAAGTGTGGAGGTGTTGAATGGGGCCCAGTGTGAATGTAAGTGTGGAGGTGTTGAATGGGGCCCAGTGTGAATGTTTGTGTGGAGGTGTTGAATGGGGCCCAGTGTGAATGTTTGTGTGGAGGTGTTGAATGGGGCCCAGTGTGAATGTAAGTGTGGAGGTGTTGAATGGGGCCCAGTATAAATGTAAGCGTGGAGGTGTTGAATGGGGCCCAGGCTGAATGTAAGCGTGAAGGTGTTGAATGGGGCCCAGTATGAATGTTTGTGTGGAGGTGTTGAATGGGGCCCAGTGTGAATGTAAGTGTGGAGGTGTTGAATGGGGCCCAGTATGAATGTAAGTGTGGAGGTGTTGAATGGGGCCCAGTGTGAATGTAAGTGTGGAGGTGTTGAATGGGGCCCAGTGTGAATGTAAGTGTGGAGGTGTTGAATGGGGCCCAGTGTGAATGTAAGTGTGGAGGTGTTGAATGGGGCCCAGTGTGAATGTAAATGTGGAGGTGTTGAATGGGGCCCAGTGTGAATGTAAGTGTGGAGGTGTTGAATGGGGCCCAGTGTGAATGTAAGCGTGGAGGTGTTGAATGGGGCCCAGTGTGAATGTAAGTGTGGGGGTGTTGAATGGGGCCCAGTGTGAATGTAAGCGTGAAGGTGTTGAATGGGGCCCAGTGTGAATGTTTGTGTGGAGGTGTTGAATGGGGCCCAGTGTGAATGTTTGTGTGGAGGTGTTGAATGGGGCCCAGTGTGAATGTAAGTGTGGAGGTGTTGAATGGGGCCCAGTATGAATGTTTGTGTGGAGGTGTTGAATGGGGCCCAGTGTGAATGTAAGCATGGAGGTGTTGAATGGGGCCCAGTGTGAATGTTTGTGTGGAGGTGTTGAATGGGGCCCAGTGTGAATGTAAGTGTGGAGGTGTTGAATGGGGCCCAGTGTGAATGTTTGTGTGGAGGTGTTGAATGGGGCCCAGTGTGAATGTAAGTGTGGAGGTGTTGAATGGGGCCCAGTGTGAATGTAAGTGTGGAGGTGTTGAATGGGGCCCAGTATGAATGTTTGTGTGGAGGTGTTGAATGGGGCCCAGGCTGAATGTAAGCATGGAGGTGTTGAATGGGGCCCAGTATGAATGTTTGTGTGGAGGTGTTGAATGGGGCCCAGTATGAATGTTTGTGTGGAGGTGTTGAATGGG
>NC_135220.1:22912853-22922853 GCF_052324685.1 Brachyhypopomus gauderio | reverse complement strand
CCACGGCACCATTCTCCACGACAACACTCTCCACTCCCTCCTCAGTCTGCCCACCTCAGTGAAGGCCTTCATAGGCTCTTGAGTAGGAGAACGAGGGGAGACAAAGCCAAGCAGTGGAACTCTGACACCGCAACTCTGACATGGGCAGCTGTGACGTGGGCAGCTGTGATGTGGGCAGCTGTGACGTGGGCAGCTGTGATGTGGGCAGCTGTGACGTGGGCAGCTGGGACATGGGCAGCTGTGACGTGGGCAGCTGTGATGTGGGCAGCTGTGACGTGGGCAGCTGTGACGTGGGCAGCTGTGACGTGGGCAGCTGTGAGGTGGGCAGCTGTGATGTGGGCAGCTGTGACGTGGGCAGCTGTGACGTGGGCAGCTGTGACGTGGGCAGCTGTGACGTGGGCAGCTGTGACGTGGGCAGCTGGGACATGGGCAGCTGTGACGTGGGCAGCTGTGACGTGGGCAGCTCTGACATAGGCAGCTGTGACGTGGGCAGCTGTGACGTGGGCAGCTGTGACGTGGGCAGCTGTGAGGTGGGCAGCTGTGAGGTGGGCAGCTGTGACGTGGGCAGCTGTGACGTGGGCAGCTGTGTTTGTGTCCCAGGGCCAGCTTGGTCAGTGAACCCTTCACTTCAGCTGCCATATAAATATATACATTGTAATGGGTTGACCACTCACTGAAGTCACCTGCAAGGTAATTTCAAAATAGTTTGCTTGTTGTTTTGTTTTGTAGAAGCTGCAACCAAGCTTTTTAAACAAATCTCAGCTATGTCAGTTAAAACGAACTTTGAGATGCTATGACAAGGACATTTTATTCAATACTAATTCAGTAAATAACATTGATTTGATGATAATACTAACACTGAATCAGAATCAAATGTAAAGAAAAAAATCAACTCAAACATGACCTGTTTTTTCATGGTGGATGCTTGTAATTCACAAACATTATTCACACTTCATTATGACAGTGGAGGCTCTTTTGCACCATTCAGAAGACAAAATGATTCTTCGGCAGATAACTCTTCATTTAATTAGAGGGCACCCTTTCATACCAGCTTTTGAGGGAGTATGTGGGTGTGTGGGGGAGAGTGTCATTGATTGCGTGTGTGCGTGTGCATGTGTGTGTGTGTGTGTGTCCATGTGCGTGTGCATGTGTGTGTACATGTGCGTGTGCATTAAGGTGATGAGTATTTTATCTGGCAAGTGTGCTGGTGTTTGTGTCCACTGTGTGGGTATAAATCTTAATGCTTGGGGTTCTGCAGTGGTGCACAGTAGATGACTCACCCGTCAATCATGTGACTCATTAATCACTGCAGCTCTCTCTCCCTCCCCCTCTCTCCCTCTCTCTCTCTCTTCATCTCTCTCCATTCCTCCATCTCTCTTCCTACCTCTTTCTACACCCCCCCCCACCACCACCACCACCACCCTTTTTTGGATCTACTGTGTCACTATACATATTCCTGTCATATGAATGTGCTTTGACATTCCCGTCTCACTCTTAGCACTTGTGGTCTCTCCTTCAAATCGATACCTTTGTGTCTCCTGTCTGACCGCATGCCATCACAGTCAACTGGTTGGTGAAAAAGGAGGATTTGCTCATGCACGTTTGTGCGCACGTATACGTATCCGTGCGCACGTGCACACCCGCCCGTGTATGTATCTGTGCGCACGTGCACGTGGGCTCATATGCAAATGCAAGAATGAAAGCTAAAACTTCATCTTGATCATATAGTTCAAAATGTAAAAGTGCAACAGACAACTTGACATCATTTTATTTATTTATCAGATTCACCACCAGTAGAGTCTCTTTTATGCACATGTTGGGTTTTTAATGTTTTGTTGTTCAGATTGAACACGTCCATTGGCGCCCTGAGACTCTGGGAGACATTTTGTTCTAACACACGTTTCCGGACTTCAGCTGCTAACTCATGCTGCACTTGTAATTCCAACCATTGTGTTGTCAATGTTACAGGCAGGTGAAACGGAGAAATGAATACACCGCACAGTCTATTAGAATCAAAGGTCCATTTGAACTGGATATATGAAAAAATGTGCTTGAGTGAATCAGTGGTTTATTATTCTGGGTGACTAATCAAACGCTCTCCAATAAGGCATTAAAAAAAAAAAGATCTTTAATAAAATAGTTGATTTTATTTTTGTCATATAGCAAAACTAGTAATCAACATGCTTTTATTTACACATTGCACACACTTGTTTATTTGACACTGTACAACTTACAATCTGGAAGTTGACATCAACAACAAATTCCTTTCACAAGACTTGTTCACTTGTGGAAACACATTTTTTTATGATAGTTTTCTTTCTCAGGGTTTTTTGTGTATTTTTTAATAACCACAGTTTTGCAAAGAGACAGTTTTCCCCACTTTTTTTCAGTTTTTTTAGAAGATGCAAATACAGATACACGTGCAGACACTTCAACCTCAGCTCACGTCTCACAGCTTTTAAAACATTTCAAACTTTTTTTTTCAACAGACATAATATATACAGCTTTCATTTGACCCTCAGGACAAAACTATGATATAAATGATGGTCAAAGTGATGAGATCAGCAATGGTGTAATTATGCACTGATAGGATGTTGAACGAGACGAACCAATAACCTGTAATATGAATAAATGTGTAAAAAAAAACTTTTTAATGTTAAATCAGAAACAAAAATGTGAGGTTTAGAGAAATCACTTGCATGGGGAAAGAATACTGAAGCCCTAACAGGACACTCATTTAATATAGGCCCCCCCCACCATTTTACACTCCTCTAAACAGAATGGAAGATTTGCTTTCAAGTATTTATGTTGACTGTTTGTTTTTGTTTCTTGTAAAGTTTATTATTTTCTCTGGTGCAAGACCTGCATGCACATAAATTAAATAGATCAATTAAGGCAATAAGAGCACTGATAATAGTAATTAAACACATTCTACAAAACGATCAATAGGGTCGGTAGGTATAATCACAGGTGTTACAGACCCAGAGCCCAGAAAGCCAGATGTGTCCTGCAGTGCCTGGAGATCAAAGAATTCAGGCTCAAGCTTAGATCCTTTGTTTTTTTTTATCACATTAATCAATCACATTTGACCAAGACAAAATAAATCTCTGTAAACCTGGGTCTCTTGCAGTTGGCACCTAAAATATTTTTTGACATGCAAGAGTAAAACCATACCTGAATGAAACCTGACAGATTCACCCGTAAGTTCTCTCACCGAACGAAAATGTAAACTGCGAGAGGAACTAAATGTGAACACGGAGGGTCCGATACCTCATAAACATCGCGTCCTCGCCTGAACTGGAATGTTTTTTAAATAAAAAAATAAATAATAAGAGTGAAGAAGAAACAGAATTAGTCCTTTACTAGCCCCAGAGCTCACACTGTTCTCACCTTTGTTCTCCTCACTCTTTGTCACTCTTCCTCACTCTTTTTCATCGCTATGGAAACACTGCCAGTGTCCACCCCTAGTCGCTAGAACAGCCTGCGATTGTAGTAGATTTTCTCGATGAAGTTCTCCAGCTCCTCGTCGCTGTCTGGCGCCGGCTCTGGCTCATCGTACGCATAGTCTGGGTGGTAATAGTAACCGGGGGCTGCCACACTCGCAGGGGGGCGGGGCTTGGGTGCCGGCAGGGTTTGGTAAGTTCGTGGATGAGGAAGGATGTAGTTGGAAATGACTGCGTCCGCTAAAGGGTAGGTGGGCCGGGGCCGGGGCCGGCGAGGCCCCCCTTGGGTCCAGGCTCGCTCCCTCCCCTTCGGCCTGTCTCTGTATCTGCGTTTGGGTGGCTTTAAGCCATAACCCATGGAGCCACCAAAGTTGTAGTCATAAGAGAGGGTGGGGTTTGTGTAGAAGCGTGGTTCAGGTGGTGGGAAATAAACAGGGTAATAGGCTCGATATGGCTTCTGGTAATAAGGAAAGGATGGATAGGCCAGTAACTGATTTTGTGGCTTAAACCAGTAGTCCTGCTTGTTGAGCTTGATTTTGCTTTTCTCTTTGTACCATTTCTTATATGGGTTCACCTTGTAGGATGCTTTCTTTTGGGACTTGGGGTGCTGATAAACGGGAGCCCTCTGCTTGGCTTTCAGGGGTACTAAGGGGCGGAACCGGGGGGCATTGCTGGGGGGGGAGTCCTTTCTTTTCTTCTTCTCTTCCACATCCATGATGATCTCAACGACATCATCGGCAGGTAAGTGCAGCTTACTGGAGATTTCAATCAGCTTGTCGATGGTCTCGGGATCCATTTCGTCATCGTCGTTGTCATCCACTTCGTTAGAGCGCTTGTCCTCAGCCACGTTGCTGAGCAAGGACGCAGTCTTCCTGTCCTTCATATAAGAGGCCGCTTTCTGCTTCTTGCCCATGTAATCCAGAAGCATGTCTGAAGCGATGTCTGCAAGCCTCTGCTCCTCATCGCGGGCTTCCTGCGCCTCCATCTCCTGCCGCCGCACCTCCTCCTGCTCAGCCCGTGCCCTCACTTCTTCCTCCTCACGGGGGAGGACCTCTTCCTCCTCCTCCTGCTCGACAAAGTCCAAACCATCCATGAAGTTCCTGTCAAGCTGAGGGGGTGGTTTCTCCTTCTCCTGCTGCCACTTCAGCTTCTTGCTGGCCAGAGCCAGCTGCTGGTTGTAGGCTCGGTAGCCCTTGAGAGGCGGGAGGATCTCGTTGTCCTGCAGTCCAAGGTCAATGTTCTGGAAGTAGCCCCTGGCTTTACGCTGAAGGGTAGTGACGATTCCAGGTGAGACGATGGCCTTATTGAGCAAGTCCTGGAGAAGCCTTTCCTTCCCCTCCAGCTTGCTTTGGTTGTTGCCTGTGTCACTGTGCTCGTCTGAAAACCTCATAACCGTCTCCTCCCCGCCCTTCACCTCCCCCTGCGCTGCCTCGCTCACGTCCGACCGCGGTACGGTCGTGCTCTCCTTCTCCACCCTGCCCGGCTCCGGCTCCCCGCGGCCCTCCTGGTCCCGCCACATCTCCGACCCTTGTCCCGGCTCCCTCCCTGGGTACTCCTCTCTCTCCATCCAGCCACCCATCTCCTCCCTGGCTGGGTGGTCCAAAGCCTCCAGGAGGACAGAAGCTAACGCCCTAGCAGGATCTACACCTGGGATCCAGCCCTGCCCCGAGGGGGTCCGGAAAAAGCCGTCCACGTTCCCGCGTGTCCCGTCTGCCTCGGCCGGGTCGTGGTGCGCCGGCTGGAAGGTCTCATTGCTGGTGCCGGCGAACGGGCTCTCAGCAAGCAGTGGGGCGGCGGTGGCCAGCAGTGGGGTGATGCTGAGTAAGAAGCTGAGCAGGAGAGCAGAGGTGCTGGAGGAGGGACGGCAGCAGATCATGACCAATCAGAGCAGACCGGATGGGGCCGGGGAGAGGGGACAGGGCAAGTACCTTGCAGAGACAGTAACATCAGAAAAGTCAGACTGGGTCCATCATAAACAGCCACATCCAGATAATCCCAGGAGAATACATTTCCTGGTCAAATGTACTTTGGTTTTTATTAACAGTATAGCTAACTTTCCCAAAGGAATTCTAGTATGAAATACACATATAATGTTCATCACTGTAAGAGATGAAGATATTTCTCAGTCACACCCAGTACAGTCTTATAATGACGTTTCTAACATGCTTTGGAGAAATTGCAGTCTGTTTAACGATATATAATTGCATGCAGTTTTGTAAATTTTTTATCACGTAGCTTGTAACCAGGCAAAAACCACAAATCGTTCATGTGATGCTGTTTGGCGTTCGCCGTCATCTTTCACATTCATCTCGCCCCACACGCCAGGTATACTGTTCTACAGCATCGTAGGACGGGACTGATAGCCAGATTCTTTGGCTGCCGTTTCATAGCGCGTTATAATTATTTCGCTGCCAATTATCACACTGCCTACATGGAAGCGAATGATTCTTCGCAATTAAGTTTTCAAAAAACGTATTTCACACCTCGACTTGATTCTTGCGAGACAAGCTACTACAAACACACGAACAACGTGTAGCTAGAGGAATAGAGCTATTGTGTGGCTACCGTGCGCGATACTTCCAGTGAAATCAGACTGTGCACTGAAAGATTTCGCGTCTGTTTTCCTCTTATTAAGTAAATCCATGTTAGCGTCCAGTTTAATGTCCATGATATTCCATTTTCTATACGGCTGGAACTATACGTGGACTCCTGTTGAACCTACGTTTGTCAAAATTACTTCGAAGATTTAAAAATTCTTAATTCAATAAACTTGTGCAGCAGTAAAACAAATTGTTACGTCCAAGACACCATCTTATAAAAAAATGTTCGCATTGGGTTATATAAATGTAAATGTTACGCGTAAACTTAGAATGAAGCATTATTCGCCAGTTTTACATATGTTGGAGAGATTGACGTGTAAATAAATGAATATTTATATCACATTTTTCGCAACTAAGAAATTCCAAGTTTGTGTTGACAAACCATAGCAAACATCTTTGGCATCTTATTTTTCCGTATCTCCCGATAGTCTGAGCGATTGCCGTGATTCATTCAGAAATATATGTCTGGTTTCCCTTGATCTGGTCTAGCTTAGCCTTGAAGTATATTACTGTTGGTGATGATTATCCAGTCAAAAAAAATCTTCTTCACTCTCATCTTTTCTTCTTATTATTAGTCGAGCGGTATTCATAGTCTCCTGGAAACGGGCTCTTTGTCTGATTGTCTTCCATTCAGTATCGGCGTTAGTTAACGATTCTATAAAGCGTTAATTCCAGAACTCCTTAACATGATCTGTCTTATACTTAAGATATTTTAACATGTCTTTGAGAGAATTATTGAAACGCGACTCACCTGCTATCCCGCAAAAAATAGCTGCAACTCAGAAGCGTGTCTGTGCCGCTTTGTGTGTAACAAATGAAGTTCAAAGACAGTCTCGGTCCTTAATTTCATTCAAAACTCAGGGAAAAGTTTCTTTTCCCCTCAAACAAATATTTCGTTTACACTTCAGCCTTTTTTGCCCATGTGAAAGATGTCATTTGTTCATTGCACATGAATGTGGCGCGTGATTTTTTTTTCAGTACCACGGACAGCGCAACGCCAATATGTACAGACGCGTCTACCCACGTGACCGAAAAGTCATCGCGGCGTGTTTGACGTCAGACTCTTCATTGATAAGAATTTCGTGTCTTGTTTGAACTCTGAGGGTACGCTACGCTATTCTGATGAATGAACGGAAACGGCATGAATGAAACTATCTCCATTAAGAACGGGGGTTACTGTATTGTAAATATGAAATATACCCGTTCGTGCAAATTAAATAAATTCATTTTTAATTCATTATGCAATAATTAATGCAATCTGAATTTAAACGATGGAAAATTAGGCGTATTCTTAGAGCTCATAATTAGACAGTGAGTTAAGACCCTTATTCTAAGGTCCCTTCTTCTAACTGCGTTTAGTAGTGCCTTAATAGCCGGCTTTTCCCTCTTGGCCTGTTGATGGTGTCTTAGGTGCCCTTAATCGGAGCTGGAGTGGAGCCGAACGGCGGGAACCATCGTGACGCATGCAGCTGAGCTCCGCTGCTCCGTTTCCGCTCAATTTCCCGAGCTCCTTCAATTTTCCGCTCTTTGTCTCTCACGCGGTCGCTGACTTTCATCCATCTGTCTCTCGCGTCATCCTCACATTCTAGACACATTTAGAAACTCATCTTTAAATGTATCGTATGTATTTTAGTTCACTTATTTTACATACACATAATACTAAGAAAAAGCATTGGGTGGGGGAGTGTCTCTAAAATCATGCGATGATGCTTCACGGCAGTCTTTCCTCCCGTGCTGCCTGTGCAAATATCTCCTTCCGAGAATAACGTGGTTATAAATTTTTACAATAATATTCCTAGATTTTAGAAATAAGCCTAATTGGAAAATACTCCGAAGGAATCAGAGCCAACAGCAAACCCGCCAATCACAGTTTATGATTCGTGTAATTGGATTAGTTGCAGTGCGGATATTGAAGTCCCACGAGACACATTCGAAATGGCAGCATCATCACAAGGGAATCTAATTTAGATTTCTGAAAATGTTGAATGCGTCACAACAGTTTCTTGAAACATCATTACGCGTATGGGCACAAATGAAGAGTATGACCTAACAAACTATGAACAATCTTATTTGTCATCATAATTATCTTATAATTACGCGCTGCTGATTAATGCAGATCAATAAGTATTTACATTTTTTTTCTTTGATGGACTATAATCCCATATAGGTAGCATAAGAGTAAAAGGATGGAGACCTCGGTGTGTTTCTACTTGGTTGAGAATGGTGAAGCACTATAGGGCCCCGAGGGCAGATTGTGATACGGCTTGGCATTATCGACTGCCACTCAGCATTAGCGCCGTGGCGGCCCTTATGCAGCGCTCCACTCCCCGCGCTGACTCACCTCTCCCAAACTGCCCCACCACCTTAAAACTAAGATAGACTGTATCACACCAGTGCGCTGACATGCGCACAGACTCCGAACTTCAGTAGACACTTACTTGTAATATGTAAGAAAACACTATATAATTAGTACTGAGGTTTTAAAAAAAAGTGAGGATAATGTGTGTTCTGGCTGTGAATGCACCTTTGTGATTGTCGTGAATTTTCTGTTATTATTACTATTAACATTTGTCTTCGCGTAAATGGAAACCGCGCACCAATTGTGCGAACACCGTGGAGTTGTCACTGGCAATTATGACTATCTACAAAAGGCCCGCGGCTATTAATGCATGAAAGTCCAAAGGACCCTAATGGAAGTGACATAACACGCACCTTATGAATAAAAGAATTCGTACTCCCACGAGATGAACCAAATAAATGATCGCTCTGGGAAGGATTCATCTCCGTTTTGGATTTGACTCCTCTGCGACTCGGGCGTAATGATGTGTAACCCAAGCCTCGCGCCCACACGAGGCGCGGGGGTCGCACGCGCTCTGCAGCTGTTTTGATAGCCCGTCCTAAGCGCCCGCTCTCCTGAGACGAGCTCTCAGCTGCCGAAAATGTCGGACAAAAAGGTGCCTTTGTGCGCACCGTGTATCGCACACGCAAACCGGCCGCATACTTCAAAGGACGGGGTTGCCGCTTTACTACCGAAAACAGCAGACAAATTAGCACAAGTATATGGACAATAATGAACGTAGCTTCGCGTCACTAGCGGTCGCCGCCGGACAACTTCCAGCAGATCGGAACCCCCCTAGCCTGCTTGGTTCCGTATTTTTGAAGCCCTGTCGCGAAAAATGTCCGGTGCAGTTTACTGGGCAGCCGAGGGAATAATGTTTTAACAAGTTATTGCCTTTGATGCAGCATGGGTCATGGGTAAAGATCTGTTCGCGGCAGAGAGCGTTTTGTCATGTTTCTGGTTCCAAGACATTTAACGCGTCCCGTCCTGTCTCACCTATTCGTTATTCATCAGAGCACAAGATTCGTCCACCAAATTGTTCGGCCGAAAATAAAAAAAAATCAAACCAAAAGCCACACTGGTGTTTTAATGCTTGCATTATGTAGAATGTGAGAAAAACGCGTGTTCTGTATTATAATTCTACATTGCCTTTATTCGGAGTTTGTCATGTCACGTAGGTAAATAAAAAACAGTAGAGAAAAGGGGCATTAATCGAAAATAGCAAAACGCATTTATTAGGTAGGCTAATACATACTGTAACTAGGGTCGTTTTCATTTCTAGCGTTGTCTTATTTTTTTGTCTACTGAAAAGCAGATTCAGCTTTTTTTCACACGGCTGTATTTGGAAGACCAACATAGGCACATTTCACCGAAATATGCGATGAAAACCTTTGGACTACTGAACGCGTCAGTGACAGATTACGTCGGAGGTTGGCTTCTTATTCGGAGTTAATGAACCGATTCATATCAGTCGGTTCCCTGCGATCAATCTTTTCTTTTCTTTCACGTAGAAAAACCATGAGCATGGTGCAGTTTCCATTTTTACTAAGACCAAGCGCTCTCAAAAAATACATGTAATGACATAATGACATTGCATTTTTGTATTTTTAAATTAAAGT
>NC_135220.1:22907853-22910353 GCF_052324685.1 Brachyhypopomus gauderio | reverse complement strand
GAGAAGCAGACGGCTTGTTTTAATCTGTAAATAATGTCTCGGGGAAGCAGACGGCTTGTTTTAATCTGTGTATAATGTCTCAGAGAAGCACAAGGCTTGTCTTAATCTGTAAATAATGTCTCAGAGAAGCAGACGGCTTGTCTTAATCTGTGCATAATGTCTCAGGGAAGCACAAGGCTTGTCTTAATCTGTAAATAATGTCTCAGAGAAGCAGACGGCTTGTCTTAATCTGTGCATTATGTCTCAGGGAAGCAGATACCTTGTCTCAATCTGTGCTTAATGTCTCAGAGAAGCAGACCGCTGGTCTTAATCTGTGCATAATGTCTCAGGGAAGCAGACGCCTTGTTGGTTTTAAGGCAGCACTTTTTATAATGAGCATTATGGCTATCAGTTAGTATGACAAATCTGAGCACATCGCAGTAAGATTAAGCTTGTGTCATCATGTTTCACTGTGGAATAATGACACAAACGCATGTAGCATCAACACAGCACCACTAGTGTGATAACAGACACAAACGTTTAATAACATTGCACGTTCATTGTATAATTGTGAGGCTTTAAATGTAGGTCAATGTCCCCCAATGCTTGAGTGCTCACTCCTGTATCTTTTCAGTCTGAGTCACTGTTGAAGCATTTGTTAGCTTAGAACGTTTCCACTTTGCCTTGTTGTGACTTTTAAAAATATGTAAGTATATCTAGTGTGAGAACAACACATGACACAATCATATGACGCAAACCTGTAAGGAAGTATGTGGTTCAATAAAAGGTGATTAATTGTCTCTCTGAGCTAACCCTGGGTGAGTGGACCCTAGCCGTCTTACACACGGAGTGTATTCGACAGTGTCCTCTGCTGAGCACTGACCTTGTTGTCTAAGATAATGTTTTGATAAAGCGGTCCGGGCACTGCAGACACATTGTCGGGCCCCTGTGATCTCCACTGCCCTCCTCTGCTAGCTGAAGTTAGCGAACCCAAGAATGGAGAAAATTGAATCCCAAAGCTGTGCAGTGGGCTCAAATGGAGCAGAGGTGGTGTTGGTCCATTTGTGCCCACCGAAATGCTACAGCCCCTACAACGCTAACAGGATGTTGGGTAGTCAAGATTCACTACGCAAATTGACACTTTTGTTCTATACTGCTTTGGCTCCTGTTACTGATGATATCCCATTAAAGGTCCATTGAGTATGGATAAACACCGCCACCAAAGAATGGAAAAACACCACCCAAAGTGGGTTTGGCCTGAATGACAGAGAGAACAGACCTCTAGGACAGAAAATGTGTTTCATAATGCAGCATGTACAGCCACAGTCTTGTGGAATTTGTTCTGGTGTGTTCTGGCGTGTTTTGCCCATCACATCCTAATACACTCTACCCCATCACACCACACTACACTCCATCACACCCCATCAGACCACACAGATCAAAGTCAGAGCCCAGGCAGGTGAGCGTCTGTGTAGAGGATCTCAAACACATGCTATTCTACAGCCTCTCACAGGCCTGATACCAGCCCTGCACTAAGGGCCCAGTCTTTCATCACAGCATTTCTGTCTTTACAAGTTAATTGGTTCCATTTCACAGTGTGTTTTTTTTTGTTGTTGTTGTTGAGAAACACTGCTTTGAAACAATTTCTGAGAGCATTTAAACACTTATGGACATCAAGGCTCCAACCGAGAACATCCACACTCTGGATAAAGCCCCCTGGTTATCCATGCAGAGTTGGCATTTGCACTTTGGGTTTTTTTGGTTTGTTTTGGGTTTTTTTGCAGCAGATGAACTCTTCTTTTTAAAGGATACTCGTTATATGAGTAATGAATTGTGTCATCTTCCCACTCACTCACTGAAAGAGCACAGGGCTACACTCCCCCTGCCGCACCCTGCTGAGGGTGGAGGCCACTCCCCCTGCCGCACCCTGCTGAGGGTGGAGGCCACTCCCCCTGCCGCACCCTGCTGAGGGTGGAGGCCACTCCCCCTGCTGCACTCTGCTGGAACGAGTGGAGGCCACTCCCCCTGCCGCACCCTGCTGAGGGTGGAGGCCACTCCCCCTGCTGCACTCTGCTGGAACGGGTGGAGGCCACTCCCCCTGCCGCACCCTGCTGGAGAGGGTGGAGGCCACTCCCCCTGCCGCACCCTGCTGGAGAGGGTGGAGGCCACTCCCCCTGCCGCACCCTGCTGGAGAGGGTGGAGGCCACTCCCCCTGCCGCACCCTGCTGGAGAGGGTGGAGGCCACTCCCCATGCTGCACTCTACTGGAACGGGCGGAGGCCACTCCACCATGCTGCCTCCACTACTGCAGCAGGCTGATAAGGTCGGCCAGGGTCGACTTTTTTTTGAGCCTATGCCTGATCTGCACTTTGCTTGTTTTTAGTCATCATTGTCATCCCGTTGGCAGGCGGATTCTTTGTCCCAGTGTAATAATTAATTCTGAGTCAGATAATGACTCAGGGTGGTTGTGCTTGGCAGTCGTGGCCAGTCATGGCTGTCTCCCTGACATCAGGTGGCTGTCT